>NC_139250.1:44939440-45147447 GCF_977018435.1 Lepisma saccharinum | reverse complement strand
AACAACAAAATAATTTGCCCTAGTATAAAAACTTCTACTAACAAAAATATACTATTATAACTTTTAATTTTAGAAAATTGTATTTTTAAAACTTTAACTTTGAAAAATTGAATTTTAGCACACTTTGACTTTAACAATGTACTTTGAATTTTTATATGTAAAAGAATATTAAAAAATAAAAAAATACTGAACAAATAAACAAATAAAGATCTAAGAAAAAAGCAAACAACCTAAGTCAAATTCAAGCAGCAAGAGGAATACACAGAAACCAACATGGCATCCAGAAAGAGAAATCAGTAGTCATACCCATAGCACAGTTTAAAAAACTACATAGGTGAAACCTTAGAGAAACATAAAACTGCAAACACAATATATCTAGATTCTTCCAAGGCATAGGATAGAGTAAAAACATGGCTTGCTTATGAACAAACTCAACAACATAGGAATAAAATAGACAAGCAATCCTTTTTTCAGTAGAAAATTCCAATTACTCAAGTAAGCTACATCATACGTAGTACATAAGAAGAGCAAATTAAGATCATCTGCAGTAAACCATCATGCAACTTCTACCTGCTGAAACAACTAAGTGAGTATAATTTATCAGAAAAATGCCTACATTTCAGCCTAATTTACCTCTACATTAATAATACTACCAGAATACTAAGGCTTCAAAAGTGAACATTAAGAATAATATTCAGACTAAAGTATAGGGCATCTTGCAAAGGATTATTACTCCCTACATCTACAAGTCTACAACAATTATTCTAAATACTACGAACTTGGACAAAATATAGTCAAATACACAACACAAGAAGGAAAATAATTACAAGTAAAACAGCAGACACTCAATATCTCAAAACAATCAGGTAAAAATATTCTACAACAAACTGCCTCATAACATAAAAAAAAGCTAAGTCCCCAAAACATATACAAATACAATCAATAAAAACTACTTGAAATGGAAAAAATGTCTACAGTCTCACAGAGTTGATGTGAAATAACAGCAAAACTTAGAAGCATGCACAGTCAATAGTGCTCAATTTGCATACAGTTCACATGCAAACTCTCATGAAAAGGTTCAAAACAGTCTCCCAGCTCAGTTCTCATCTATACTTGGACAACAAAATCCTGCAACAAATTCTCAGAAATCCTACCTTTCCTACCCTTGCTCAAATAGCTAAAGTGCAATCTTCATACTAAAATATTGAAAAACAGCATATCTATTTACATAAAAGTGTGTACACATGTGTTTGTCTGCGTGTACTCTTAGATAAATTTACAAAAAAAAGCAATATAGTAGTTATAAATCAAAGACTATACCTAATCATATTAATTTCAAAATAAGCTGATAGAAAAAGATATAATAACTACAGTATAAGCTTTTAATTTTTGTTAATTACAAAAAATAAAAGTTAAATACAGTAAATAAACTTGGTCCCTTACATTGAAAAAGGAACATAAATTGAGAATATTTGAAAATAAAATCCTTAGGAAAATATTTGGGCCTAAAACAGATGAGGAGACAGATGAGTGGAGAAGATTACATAATTTAGAATGATTAAATCAAGAAGACTTAGGTGTGTAGATCATGTGGTACAAATGAGAGAGGAAAGAAGAGTATACAGGAGTCTTGTTGGGAAACCTGATGGTAAAAAACCAATAGAAAGACCAAAACAAAGATGGAGGAATAATGTAGAAATGGACCTAAAGGAAATTGGTAGAGAAGGAAAGAAGGAAAGGAGTATATAGATCTTGCTCAGGACAGGAACAGATGAAAGGCATGTGTTGCTGTAGCCATGAACCTTCGGGTTTAAGAAGGCTAGAAAGTTAGTTAGTTATACATTAAATAAGCATAATATTTGGATTGTAAGTAGTGAATATAACAAATGTACAAAGCATTGTGCGAAAACTAAGTCAACTTTACATTATAAGCAGAAAATTAAACCAGTTTGCCTTAGAAATACATTTTAAAAATAGCACAAAATAGCATGCGTAATAGAAAATTAAGAAAACTTTCTCATGCATAAAAGTACTGACTAGTTCTGAATGAATCAATTACTGTAAAATATTATTCTCTGATTCAAGTAATTTAACTGTAAACATTATCTTTTGTGTGTAAAATATAATTGGTAGTTGCACTGATAAGTACAAATATTAACTTTATACGCCTTCATACACTCTAAATAACATAACTTTGATATAGAAATTAGTAACAATTTGTTAAAATTAAGTTAAACTGTAGAATTGTTTTCTTAAATAAATATAAAGTAGTAAAAATACTAAACAAATAATTCCTTCTTTTCCTATTTAAAGGATGCCAAACAGTGTAAACCAGTTGTTAGTGGCTAAATAACATAAAATTTGAAGGCAGTAACAATATTTTTAAAAAATACTGTTTTTTACCTAACTTTGTGAATTAAATACTAGTACATTTTGTCAAATTATAAATAAAATATACCTATTTCTTTGGTATTAGTACTATAGTGAAGGAAAATGTTACTAAAACTTGGCTAGTACAGTAAATCTGAGAGTTTTAGCTTTATTTGTCCGTAACTGGATATAATTGTAAGTTGTTAATCTCGCCAAACACAATCTTTACCTCAATTTTGGAAGCTAGCTGAACTTTAGCGTTTCGAATTACATATAGTGAAGGCCTCTATAGTGGAAAAATACACCCAGTCTGTAAAAATTTGGAAATGTTGTCTCCTTCTCTGTCGAACCAGACCAAGAGTGTTCTCAAGTGTTTCAATATATTTCTTAACATAACTAACTTTTCAAGAAAAGAATACCTTGTGCCCAGATAGCTTAGTTGGTATAGCGTTAGGCTTTTAACCTATCTGTCCAGGGTTCGAGTCCCTGTCTGGGCGATAACAATTTTTAAATTTTGTCATCGGGTCGTTTGCAGAATGGATATAAAATATGTTTACAGTCTAACAGATTATTATTTATCTAAAATTTTGCAAATAACCTTTTAAGTTTCTCAAATATCAGCATCTTTAGCTAACAGTACAGCATAACCAGTATTATTATAATAGAAATGTTCTGGTGGTAGAACCTACGCCTACTGTAATATCTCTGTGGTATTAACTTACATGCAGCCCATAACTTTTGGGACTGTTTCTCCTCCGTTACATTTCCTCGCCATTTACCCTTAACGTCGCGATTAGCCTCAGAAGCAAAAAAAGCGAAATCTTATATTTGTTCTTTTTATATCTCTGAAACCACCTATACTATAGAACTACATTTAATGAATTTTGCAGTCTTCCTGTTTGATCTGTTAAATAATCCAGTCAATAAAAATATACTTACATAGAAAAATCTGTTTTTCAGATACTTTAATCGGGTAATCTGCTTTTGCGTATTTCCTCAGAAATATAGTTCTTGCTACATTTACATAAATCGAAGTCTAGTTAGAGTTGGCCTGTAAATACTTCTGGTACATGTAGTTACTTGAAAAAGCAAATATTGGGTGTATAAAAAAGTAGCATTCTTGTGAAACAGTAAAAAATCAACCTCATTTCCTCGTAGCATTAGCTGTAAATGCTTCTTGCAGGTTAACAAAGCTCTGGCGTGTGGGCCTACATCACCTACAATCCTTTGTAAAGTTCGTGTTGTCCTATAAATTGTCGATATACATACTAAATCCCTAGTTACAGCCTAAGCTTTTAGTTTCAATCAGAGGATTTCAGTGTTCAAATAGTGATTGTAGCCTCGTATAATAAACCAAATGGGAATAACCCAAATGTTGATGCACCCAAAAAACCAGTAATACTTAAAAAATACCTTGAAAAAGGTTATAAGGCTAAATTATTCTTCTAGCATAGAAAAAAACATTTAGCAAGTGAACCCATGGTCCATATAGTAAGTCGTCTGTGAACTTCGTCTTGTCCTGTGAATTGTCAATCTATTGATAAATGGTTATATTTTTTTAAAAAAGAAACAATGTTGGTAAGCGTCCAGTTGTGGACCCCTCGGTAAAGGCATTTCAGTCTTTATAGACACACAATAATTTTCATTACACTAAAAATTAGGCAAATAGTCGAAATGTTAAACATTTCGTGTACTTTATCCAGTAAGCCTTAGCTAGAAATACAATAACAGCGTTACAGGCATTAAAATTAAGCAAACTTAGATATTCTAGTGGCCCATAATAAGTATAAAATATCCTTTAAAATACTCTGACAAATAGTTGTGGGTTATCTGAGATCAAAATTTTCAAGCCCTCTCTCCTGCATAAATAGGCTCTAGAATTCACTAAGCCTCAAAATAATATTGGGTACATAAGATAAAAAAGCAGATGAAGAGTGATGCTGATCGCATCATCTCCAAACAGCAAAAACAAAATTATATGGATGGAGCCCTACCTGATATATTTAGAAAACTTTTACCTAGTACAACAGTAACAAAATACTCAGCAAACTCTAAAATAAACAAACTTTCGTTGTTATTTGAGTAAACGTGGAGAATAATCCTGTAAACTTGTAAAATAAAAGGGTAGAACTTGCCAAAACATACTTTTGCATCCAAAATATAATTGAAAACTCTTTCTTGAATAGACTAAGAGGTCTTACTTTGGTAAAATAAGCATAAAATTGAAAAATAAAGGGTAAAACTTGACGAAACACACTTCGTGTGTACAAAATTTAATTCAAAACACATTTGAATTGTGTTATTTGAGTAAACGTGGAGAATAATCCTGTAAACTTGGAAAAAAATCTCTCTCTGTCTCTCTGTCTCTCTCTCTCTCTCTCTCTCTCTCTCTGTGTGTATGTGTGTGTGTGTGTGTCCAAAATGTAATAAAAGACACGATCAAATCGTGCTATTTGAGTAAATATTAGGCTAAACTTTAGAAATAAACAAATAAAAGTTGAGAACACACACTTTGTGTGCCGAAAATGTAACTAAAAGTCTTTCCTGAATAGTGTAAATAGTGTTATTTAGGTTAAAAATAGGTATTAACTTGTAAAACATTAAGTTAAAATGTTGTAAAAATATCTTTCTGAGTCCAAAATTTAATAAAAAATGTTGCCTGAATAGTATAAATAATGTTATTTGAGTAATAATAAGCCTAATAAACAGATAGAAGTTGAGAACACACACTTAGTGTGTCGAAAATGTAACTAAAAGTCTTTCCTGAACAGATTGAATTGTGTTATTTGAGTAATAATAAGCCTAAACTTATGAAATAAACAGATAGAAGTTGAGAACACACACTTTGTGTGTCGAAAATATAACTAAAAGTCTTCCCTTAATAGTATAAATAGTGTTATTTAGGTTAAAAATAGGTATAAAATTGTAAGTAATAAGTTAAAAAGTTGTAAAAAATGTCTTTGTGAGTCCAAAATTTAATAAAAAATGTTGCCTGAATAGTACAAATAGTGTTATTTTGGTAATAATAAGCCTAAACTTGTGAAATAAACAGATAGAAGTTGAAAAAACACACTTTGTGTGTCGAAGATATAACTAAAAGTCTTTCCTGAATAGTATAAATAGTGTTATTTTGGTAAAAATAGGTATATAATTATAAAATAATAAATTAAAAAGTTGTAAAAATGTCTTTGTGAATCCAAAATTTAATGAAAAAATGTTGCCTGAATAGTATAAATAGTGTTATTTTGGTAAAAAAATAACATAAAGTTGTAAAATAATAAGTTAAAAGTTGAAAAAAATGTCTTTGTGAATCCAAAATTAATGAAAAATTGTTGCCTGAACAGCTGAAATTGTGTTATTTGAGTAATAATAAGCCTAATAAAGAGATAGAAGTTGAGAACATACACTTAGTGTGTCGAAAATGTAACTAAAAGTCTTTCCTGAGTAGTACAAATAGTGTTATTTTTTGTAAAAAATTAACATCAAGTCGTAAAATAATAAGTTAAAAGTTGAAAAAATGTCTTTGTGAGTCCAAAATTTAATAAAAAATGTTGCCTGAATAGTACAAATAGTGTTATTTAGGTTAAAAATAGGTATAAAATTGTAAAATAATAAGTTAAAAAGTTGTAAAAATATCTTTGAGAGTCCAAAATTTAATAAAAAATGTTGCCTAAATAGTACAAATAGTGTTATTTTGGTAAAAAAATTAACATAAAATTGTAAAATAATAAATTAAAAGTTGAAAAATGTCTTTGCGAGTCCAAGATTTAATAAAAAATGTTGCCTGAATAGTACAAATAGTGTTATTTTTGTAAAAATAAGGATAAGCTGTGAAAATGTTTGACATAAAGTCAAAGTTTGGTAAAAAATAAACTCAAAATTAAGTTAAATAGCACACAGTAACATACATTTACTACCTAAATCAATAATCAAAGGGTCCTAGGTTCGTTACCCCGTGATAAAAGCAAATAGTGAAAACTGTAGGCCCCGTCCCTGATAGGTCTCCCTTCTTCCTAGTACAGATAATAAACCCCTACGCTTCGTTCTCCTTGTTCAAATTAAAGTTCTCGCTCCAATCTAATTGGGTATCCAAAAACCTCGCTAAAGCGTCCTGTGCCTTGGGGCAAGCCTGAGCGGAATATTAATTGGCGGCGGAAACCGGTTCTACAAGCGACGCATAGCTTCAGAGATTTGACCATTGCTGCGCATTCCCAGAAATCCTTTGTTGTCTGGATCAAACCCTTCCCATGCCCTACAGCGTTGCATACCTTTCCCCTGTTCTTGCGTTATAGTTGACCTTGGAAAAACCGGTTCTGAAAATCTACCGACGCGTTCTCTGATTGGTCAATCAGGATCTTTCTTTGTTCTGACGTTGTGACGTCATTTGACCTTGAACGCACACTCCCCAAATTCCTTTCTCGTCTACCTGCGCGGAATATTAATTCATTCTCTCTGTCTGGCATCAGAGCGGAGTCGAGATTCTGAGACAGTATTCTGTCTAGCATCTCGTACCATCGTCTTTCATAACATACATTATTGCATAGTACTAATTAATAACGTTGCATATCGCGGGTTCGAGTACCGGGACCGTCTTCTTTCGTACCATTACCACCGTTCATAGCGGTTCATAAACCATAAACTCTTATTTTCAATATTATAAACATTAATATTATCGATTGATACATTACATACTTTGCAGTAATGAATATAAAACCATATGCATAGCGTTAAGTACCTCTAATTACCTTCTATATACATATTTTTCATAAAATAAATAATTATATATTCATAAAAAGTTATAAACATGCAAATACATAAATGTAAATTATTCTAATGATATGCAAATTTATTCATATTATGCAAATTAGTTCTTAATTATATGCAAATTAATTAACACCCGTGCACTAATTGTCCTTGGCGCAGATCCCAACTACTAATATCACTGCACTCTCCACGTTTCTCTTCTGTCTTTTCTTTGGCGCCGTCAATAGCTTCAACACGTTGTTTTTTTTTATATATATTTGTCAGATATTTGTTTTAATTAGTATTCTGCTCGTTCCGCCACCTGAACGCAGCAGCTAGGGCTCAAAGGGCAGTGCAGTTACACCGGAAGAAGGCTCGGAAATGGCAGGCTTCAGAAGTTAACTCATCCAAATTAAATTAAATAGGTATGTGCTCTCTCTAAATTTAAACATAGTTCACAAATAATTTGATTAAAAGTTTTAAAAGTATCTGTTTTATTTAATAACGTATTAATTGGTGCAATCTTCTCCAGCATAGCTATAGACAGTGACCACACTACAAACGGGGGGGGGGGGGGGGGGGGCAGGAGAATTTCTCTCTCTCTCTCTCTCTCTCTCTCTCTCTTTCTCTCTCTCTCTCTGTCTCTCTCTCTCTCTCTCTCTCTCTCTCTCTCTCTCTCTTATCTGCCCCCAGTATAACGACAAAAATAAATAAATGAATGAATGCTCTTTTAGCCAAAATATGCATTTTTGTGTCGTATGTAACGGAATAATAAACATGATTGCCCCGGGAAAATATGATTTACCCCTCCATCTTTTCTATTGAGCAGTCACTAGCTACAACATACTTTGATTTCTATTGTTCCCACATATTTATTTTAATTTTAGTATTGTGAATCATATTCCACTGTGTTACCTCACGTAGCCACCCCCCCCCCACACACACACACGCGCGTATGTACGATTTCAGTTGTAAGTTTTAGACTAAGCTTGTCAAATGTCCACTTATATCTTTGTATTCTTGAGCCATTTAAAAAGAATCATTTCGCCCCTTCTTCTGGACGATGTTTTCCCACTGGAAGCCCCTTTGCAGTTCGAGATCCGGGGCTATAGCCTTCCCAAGCCACAGTCTCCTCCAAATACTGTCCTGGCCTCATGAAAGAAAAATATATGTATTGATACGAAATATTAATTTGACTTGGCAGTTTCTTTTTTCGAACAGGAATAAGTTTTAAATTTTAATAGCTTATAAATTTACACTAGCAATTTTGAGTAAAGGTTTTACGTAACCCTAAAAGTACATTTAGAGACTGCAAGGTCAACTCTCGATATTTCAGATATATTAATAATTTTCATCACAACGTCTAGTAATAATTATTTGTTACTTCAATAACCTCCTCGCAAATGTTTCTCGCATATTAAAACGTAGATGCCATATGATCGTCATTTTCTGTTTATTTCCTTGTAATGCTGACCTCCGTGGCGAAGTGGTTAGCACAACACTTTACGATGCCAAGGGCCCCCAGGTTCGAATCCCCGCCCTCGCATGGGTCTACTTTCCTTTCTTCAATTTCATCATATCATCAAGCATCCTCATCTTTGCGATTAGCCATATGTGACAGATAAGCGAAGTAAAATAAACTAAGTCAATTAATCAATTATTTTTTAAAACTCTTTCATTCTTCTTTAGCATGTCACGTTTTTGTTAAAATTATATTACGATTTGTAAAATGAAAATTCTAAAGGAGAACACGCAACTTTCTTTGTAGCGCATCGGTCAGAAAGTTTCAGGAATATGGATTTTCAAAATACATTTTTTCACATGTAATTTGTCCCCTTTTAAAAGTAGCGCGTTTTCAATTATGTTACTAATCATTAAAAGGATGCCTCAATACCATCTTGGAGGATGACAATTAATAATTTTCCCCTCCTAAAAGTAATAATATACTTTCGCTCTCTGAATCTCCCATATAAATGCTAGGGGCCGTCTGCTTGAGCCGAGCTCACTCCCTCTCTGGTGACGTCACGCGTTCGTGCAAGATCGGCAATCTTCGGATGGCTTTACCTAATCTCTATCTACCTTGGGTTCCTCTCCCGAGGTCCAAGTACTGGTTTGTTATGGCGTTCGAATATAATATAATTTATGTGTCTGTGTCAACGCGATTACGAAATTCAAGCGTTCTGCTAATTAGTGAGCATGACCATATTGATTTCTTTCCAGCCGCCACTGAATACAAACACAACCAGCCAAGATACTAACTTGACTCGACTTGACAAATTAACACAGTCTAGTCTCTACTTTAATAATTTATAAACATATATTTGTACATATCTTATAGTACGTTAGTGTCCTGCCACTTTCGACTAAAAACTACAATGACAACTAATGATTATATGGAAGATAAGATAGACCCACAAAGAAACACCCAGACCAAAACTCGAAATTGGAGCATACAGTGGTGGTTTGGAGAAATGGATCAGATAATCTTTTAATACATAAATCACATGGGGTGAGTTCAAGCTGAGTCTATGATAGGCGTAACTGGAAGAGAGGGGATGAGAAATTTCGAGCTCCTCTACCTTCAGAAGTGTTGGATTCTAAAAATTGTTGGGAGTCAAACTCATCTAACATTTGAAAGATGAAGGTGCAAATTGTTTAAATATGCATCTTGCTCAAACCTTTGTCCACCTGTAACAATCCAACTGCATGGTACTTCTGGCCATTTCTTTGAAAGTCCATGATCGATGTTGCAATTCGAATGACTTGCAGAATTCAGAGTTAACTTGTTTAGAGAGTTGGTTGAAGTTGAGTTTCAAGTCTACTTTATGCACAGAAGGGCTAACTTGGACTGTACCCACAGCTAAAAGTGAGATCCCAACCACTATGTGTCTCCACCGGTTATCGAACCCGAGACCCCTTGATTGTAAGGCGACGACATTACCACTGAGCCATCGGGGAAGGTTGGTATCGTCAATTTTGATGCGGGCGCGTCAAAAGGAGGACGAAGACAAACTTTTCATAGCTGAAACGTTAGTTTGTCTCTCTTTTGAAAGAGTGACCCTCTGTTGCAGCGTTTACCTACAAAGAAACTTGCGGTCAAACAGCCAATTAGACCTACCGCTTGGGCAAGAAGAGGCAACATTACAAAGCCCTCCTCTCCGATGGATTGATTTGCTTTATTTTACTTCGCTTCTTGTGCCACTTTTGGCTAATTTGCGAAGATGGGGATGAGTGATGATAGCTATGGTGAATAAACACTCACAAACATCCATGCCCAGGCCGAGATTCGAACCCGGGATCTCTGGCGTCATAGCGCGATGTGCTAACCACTCCGACATGGGGGCCGGGTCCCTCTCTCCGAAGCAGCTAGCAGAGAAACAGGATTTTTGTCAAAATAGCCGTCCTGCGCTTTGATTGCAGACCGGTTCTCAGAACGGCGGCATTATATTCATATTCATATTCTTCATATTCATATTCTTTATTTCCGTTGACCCATGTCCACAGGTATGGAAATCGTCATACGTCGCAGTAGCCATTACAAGCAATTGTAGAATTTACATATAATTTGTGAATTACTCTGAAACTTATTTCTGTAATGTAAACATACAAATCTGATCAAATGAACAAAATAGGCATTTGTGGCAATAGTCGGACTCTAATAATGTGTATGGACCCTTAAACACCCCCCCGCTCTACGTGCCTTCACTGCAGGGTTCAATGTACAGGGAACATCTTCACTTTGGAGCCATGGTCATACAGCCAAACCATTAAAATTATAATTTTCTGTTTGATATCCTGGTGGAAATTCGTCACTGTAATTACCACCAACGACATGCTCAAGCATCACTAGAGATGACTAGAAAGTTGGTTTAGTCCGCTGTTTGTTATTGCTCTTGTCTAACTTTGATTTTTGTCTCTTTGTCATCTAAAGGCCGAATCACACGGAACTGGATATCCAGTTAGTTGGCGCTGAACTGACTACCTGCTCGGATGTGATGACTCCCTTGCTGGCCGCTTGACTGGTTTGGAGGAATAGGACATGTTCTAATTGCTACTGGCTTTCCTCGACTAGGTACTGTGGAACAGCCAATCAACGCAAAGTTTGGGCATGTGAAGATAATCTGTGAGTTTGCAAAGGAGAGTTTTTGCCTGTGGTTTTCGAGTGTTGGCTGTTTTTGTTAGCAACGAGATGACGTGCAGTGTATTCATGTTCAGTTCATTAATATTTAGGTATTTATGCAAAGCGATGATATGTGTTGTTACCCTGCCTCCGTGTCAGGGCAACAGTGTTTTTTCCCCTTATTGAAATATTTATTAATATGTTAATTAATTGGGTAATCAAGTGTATAAACATATATATGTGCGATTAGTGTATATCAATTTATTATGCATTTTTAGGTTCGTATTTTTCCATGTATAAATACCATGAAGCTCTCTGTTCTTTCTTCGTGTTTCGAACGTTCAAAAGAAAGGCGGGCAGTTTTGCTGTTAAAGATTAAAAATTTTGAAAGAAGGGCGGTTGGCAACAGACGTGAACAAAACGTATATAAACTCCCAGATGAGAGTTGGGGAGGTCGGCTGTTGGAACTGAGACTTGGAAGGGAGAGGCTGTTTTTGCTTCGGTCAGCTAGGACCGGAGGACAGGTCTCCCGAAACGGATGCTGTAAGAGATTGGATTGCCGGGCAAGCTAGTGCCTTGGTGTCCAGTTTACAGGTAAAAAGGTAGTTTGTACTGGATGTTATTTTGAAGTAATTACGGTGCGCCGGGCAGCCTAGTGCCTTGTCACCGTGGAGGTTGAGAAATGTACACGTCGGGCGACCTCGAGCCTGTTAAGACGTTTCTTGGAGTAACGCGAGTCTACCTTGTGACAAGCGTACTCCAGATGTAATTCATGAAATGTAAAGCATCCAGGCACAAACAATAGAGATTTCCAACTTCAAAATTAGAGTTTTGGCCAGATAATTAGAGAAATGAACGTTCGGATACGACATGAATATACTTCAAATTTTACGTTAATTAAACTATAGAAAATATCCAAAATTTCCGTTTTTAATTTCACAGATGCTGGACAAGGTAATTTATCCCCCTATAGCAATAAGGTTTCGCAAAGGTTATCCGTTGTCTCTTGTAGTTAATTATATAATTATGTTGAGTTGTAGCAACCCACGTGCATTGTCGTACAAAGAAAGATACCCCTAGACAAATCTGAGCCGAGTACGAAGTGCACCGAACCTCGAGTGCGGAGGTAAAGTGTGTGTGTGTGGGGGGAGGGGGGGCAGACTAGTAACAGTGTACGTGACAAATAAAATTAGAAGCAAATGAAAATCCTTATTATTACAAGTGTATTAAATTAATGTTTGATTTCTTTAAAATTTGTGAATAAATCCTGCGAATCTCATGTATGAATATTGATATGCATACCCGAGTTAATTATAAACCTTGTTCGGTACGCATTGATTAGGCTACTTTATTTTTTCAAGCCAATCTCTAGTCCATACTTTTCTTTCTTAATTTTTGATAAAAGCACAACATTTTTCAAATTGCTCGCCTATCCTTAAGCCAGCTTTAGACGAAAGCATTTCCTTTAACATTTTTGCTAACATAAATGCTACGTAAATGCTTCAAAAAATCTCATAGCAGACAGTACTTTACGTTTCATGTAACTTTTCCGTTAGTTTTAGCAATTACAATGTATAACATATACAGCATGAAAAGCGACACTTTGCTGAGTGCACTGTGTTTACAAGTGAAACAAGTAAGATATTCTTCCATAGGTGACCAGTAACAGTTATAAAGTATGTATTTCAGCAGTGCCATTGTTTTATACCTAATAAATAGTGTTGCCCACGAGACGAGACGAGACGAGACTTTGGTCTGTCTCGTCTCGTCTCGTGGAAATGCTGTCTCGTCTCGTGTCTCGTCCCGAAAATATTCGTTTGTCCCGTCTCTTCTCGTCTCGTAAAAGTAATGCAGGATGTTATGCCAACAAAAGTTATAAGTGAGAGACATCACAAAATATTATTCTCGAAAATGGGTTAAACCTGTAATTACTTTGCTCACTGTAGTTACAGTGAGAATAAATATGATTCCTTAATCATAAGAACTTGAGTATATCAAATAAAGTTTGTTGATTACACTGCTCTGCAGCAAAAATGAGGTTTTCAAATGAATGAGTGTTCCTAAATGGAATTTTCACGCTGAATTCAACGGTGCAATCCGTTTTTTCCTATCACGTCAGATTTTCGAGAAAATCAGGAATTTGTGTTTCATAAAAGTCCCGTTTATATACCATAGGAGGGCATGGAGAGTATTTATAGTTAAATTGTGATTTCACCTTTGTATGTGATCTGGCAACACTATTTTAACTGTTTTTTGTTGCACAGGTGGTCGAGTGATTTGTATTCCTAGTGCTGAATGGTTGCATGAAGTGACAAATTGTGTATATTCGGACAACAATGTCTTCACGTGGCTGCAAAAACGACCCGAACACTTTCTCTTAAGTATGTGGGAAGTACATGTTGGGTAAACAAAGACTAAAGATAACGCCATTCATCAAAGAAGCCTACCTTGCATATTTTGGACTTGTGCTTGGCGATGAAAATAAACCATGGGCACCCCAGAAAGTATGTAAGACTTGTGTTGAAGGTTTGAGGTTCTGAATGAACGGACAAAGAGATAAATTTTATTTTGCTCTGCCAATGGTATGGAGGGAACAATTAAACCATACGGATGACTGTTATTTTTGTCAAGTTCAAGTGTAAGGTTTTAGTGCCAAGAACAAAAGTGACATAGTGTATCCACATTTGCGATCTGCAATGAGACTCATCAAACATGACGAAAGTCTACCTATTCCTTCTCGTCCATCTTCAAGCTGTACATCGCCTCGAAAGGAAGTTGTAAGCGATACAACGGACATCAGTGGATCAGTACAAGTGATAATACCCCACATTTATTTAGTCAGACCACACTGAATGACTTGGTACGTGATCTTGCGTTACCAAAGGAAAGTTCTGAACTGTTAGCTTCTGCACTGAAAGACAGACATTTATTGTTACCTGGCACTAAAATTTCATGTTACAGATCCCGGGAACAAGTAATAGTTTCTTTATTTTCAGAAGAAAGGTCTATGATCTTCTGCAATGACATACCGAAACTTGTAACGTGGCTTGGTGTAAAGTATGTAACTTCTGAATGGAGGCTTTTCATAGATTCTTCTGTAACCAGCCTGAAAGGTGTTTTACTCCACAATGGCAATGTTCTTGGATCTGTACCAGTTGCTTATTCTATTACTTTGAAATAATCATATGAAAGTTTGCAGTTTCTATTGCAGTGTGTGAAGTACTCCGAGTATGGGTGGGTTGTATGTGGTGACTTCAAAGTTATCAACCTTTTACTGGGACTACAAACGGGATACACAAAAATGCCGTTTCCTGTGCGAGTGGGATAGTCGAGACAGACAAAATCACTGGCAAAGGCGGGAATGGCCCATCCAGAAGACCTTTGCCACCCGGAACAAAGAATGTTATGCATGTGCCCCTTGTGGAACCCACAAAAATTCTTCTCCCTCCTCTACACATTAAAATGGGTATCATGAGCCAGTTTGTACCTGCCCTAGATAAGGACAGTGAGTGTTTATCAGAGAATGACCCTAGATAAGCTGAAAGCAGGTGTTTTTACTGGACCTCAGATCAGGAAATTAATGTGTGACCCCAATTTTGAGGATACAATGAGCCAAACGGAAAAGCAAGCCTGGGAGAACTACAAAGATGTAAAAAACTTCCTAGGAAACAGGAGTCCAGCTTACAAAACCATTGTGAACACAATGTTGGAAAATTTGAGAAAACTAGGGTGTAACATGAGTTTGAAGTTACACTTCCTACGTACTCACATTGCCTATTTTCCAGATACCTGTCTTGGATTTTACAGCGAGGAACAGAGTAAACGTCTCCATCAGGATTTCAAAGACATGGAAAGAAGATACCATGGTGGTTGGACTGTGAACATGATGGCAGACTACTGTTGGTCCCTGAAAAGGGAAAGTACTTTTCATGCATTAGGAAAAAGTTAAGAAAGACGAAAATTCCTGCCTGTAAAATAAGTGAAGTCACTAAACAATATCACTTGTTGGTAGTTCTTGTGAACTGTATGTACATTGTGTTTACAATTACATAATTATAATATACACCACGTTTTTAAGCATGGCAATGATCTTGTAGAAGGGTATAAATATATGTCGGTAATGGTTCAATATGCAAATTTTGTTTTCATTTTTTTCAACAATCTAGACGTGATAGAAGAAAACTGCTTACATATTTGGAGTCAGTGCCCCAAAATTAGGGGGAAACTACATTCGAAACCAAAACATCAAGAAAAATATTTCAAATTGCAGAGCGGTGTTATCAATAGCTAGAAAATGTAAAGAATCTGCCTTGCTTTTCTAGCTCCCATCCTCTCTTTATCCATCGTACACGCAGGGAGCTTTCTGATGGAAGGAACACGCGACAGGCGACAAGCCACAGGGGGATTACACTGAAGTGACAAGCGACAGGATCCCCTTCCGTTCCGTCTATGATACAATTATTCACCGCACGGGCAGTACCAACAGATTAAGGCGATTCTACGCTCGATATTAAGAAAGCGACCCAATTTGAGCTACAAGAGACACGTGTTGCTTCGGTTCGGAAGGTTACGTTTACTGAGGGTTGAATTGTTGTTTTAAGTCCACTTTATGCACAGTAAGGATAATCGGGACTGGACCTACAGTTTAAAGTGGGATCCGAACCACTTGTGCCTCCACCGGGACCTCTTGATTACAAGTCGGCGACGCTACCACTGCGCCATCGGGGAGGCCCACGTTTACTGAGGGTTCGTATCCAAGCAAAACATGTTGCTTGTCGCTTCTCTCCTGTGTCTTGTTCAATGTGACAAGCGACAGAGAAGTATCACAATGAAGCAACACGAGTCGCTTGGAAGCGAACTTTCAGTAGTCAATGTAACCTTTCGAATAGAAGACACACGAAAAGCTGCACGTGCCTCTTGTCGCTTCGGTCCGTTGTTCACTGATGCGGTGTGAATGCTTTCTTTCAGACTGAAGGAAATTGTGTTGCTTGTCGCTTCGGTCTGAAATTTCCACAAGATAGCTTTCAGGTTGAAGCGACAGGCGACAAGCGACACAGGGTTTTCGCACCAAAGCAACAAAAGACACGCTCCTTTAGGGATACAAGCGACACGCGACACATGTTGCTTTGGAACAATCCAATCAAGAGCAACGTTTCAGAGCGTAGAAGCATGGCAGGCCGCACAAACCTGTGTTCGATTGGTGAAATCCTGAAGCGACACGTGTTACGGGTCGCGTGTCGCTTCGATGTGAAATCTCCCTTAGTCTATAAGCAAGCTTTCACTGTGAATTCACTACCAACAGGCAGAGGCGAGACAATGCACGCTATTAAAAAACGGCCCAGTCGCTTGCCGGTCTAGTCGCTTCCGTTCGGAAGATTGCATTTATTACTGTGGGTTCATTTCCAAGCGATACTTGTTGCTATCGCATGTTGCTTATTACTCCTATGACAATTTTATGTTCATTACGTCAAAGCAGAGTATCTAATTGCACTAGCTTTTTACTAGGTTTTTAGAGCCGCGGTGGTATAGTCGTTAGGGCGTCTGACTGCCAGACGGGAGACTCGGGTTCGATTCCCGGAGTGGGTGAATAAAGGTCGGAATTATTCCGCATTGTCCCCGCATAAAGCAACTCCGGGGCTCAACAGCCTCATATCAATGAGTGCATGGGGGCAATCCTGGAGGGCAAAAGTAGTCGGAGTGTGATGCTGATCCCTTCGCCTCCAAAATGACCTTTCCCCCACATCTCGTAAATGTGCCTTCATGGCACTGTGTTATATGCACTTGGAACTTTACCTTTACCTAGGTTTTTAGTGCGAAATCTTTGAAGTTTGCAACCAGCACTCGACGCTGCTGTGGATTTTGAGAAGAGGGTCGCAAATGAAAGAAGGGTCTGTTTGGGCGAGACATTTTATGACGATTGTCGCCAGTATGGCTGGAACAGGGCCGTAGAAAACAATACCTCCGGATCGTTTTGCTCAAGGATGAATGGAAGAGAGCTCTTGGGGTAGCAGATAGTTGTCAGATTTAAGGTATTCTGAGGAAATGTCAATAGAAAGATACAGGGTTTTTTCAAGTTAAGATAGATGGGACACGAGACTAAAGTCTCGGCAAATTCGTTACGGACAACGTGAGAGGAATTAGGATTTTTCGAATCTTGCAGATCATTATTGATGTAATAGAAGATGTTTTGGGTTTCCAAAGAAAATGCTTTATTCCGAATAAAGAATTTTCATGAGCCGTCTCGTCCCGTCTCGTGTCTCGTCTCGAAAACGAGACGAGACAGGTGGTCAGTCTAGTCCCGTTTCGAATTTTAAAAACCTGTCCCGTCTCGTGGGCAACACTACTAATAATGTTTTTATGTTTATTCCTCTCGGTTCAATAGTTATTGGCTTCTAGAAATGTGAAGTGATCCATGTTTACATATCACGCGGCCGCCATTATATTTTCACTCGTCTATCGACCGACAAGTACGGCAACAAGTATGGTGTGAGGCGAAAACTAGCAAATGGGTAGCCAGTCCAGCACCAACTAGGGCATTCCTACTATTTTTCCAGTACCGTGTGATTCAGGCTTAAGATATCATCTTCTCTAATTTTAGTTTGACGTTATAGGTCATACGAATGACAGGGATACGTAGTTAAGACGAAGGTAAAGTTCCGTGCCATGAAAGAACATTTATGGGATGTAGGGGTAGGGCAGGTATCCATCGGTTTGAGGGTGGGTGAGACCCAGAGCCGGTGGAAAAAAATCCGACCTTAGGTCAGGGACATCGGGAATTGAATCCCAGTTATCTGGCGTGGCAGTCAGACGCTCAACCGACTTCTTCTTCATATATATATATATATATATATATATATATATATATATATATATATATATATATTGATTGATTGATTGATTGATTGATTTGGTGTTTTAAGTCCAGTTTATGCACAGTAATGCTAATCGGGACTAAACCTACAGTTTAAAGTGGGATCCGAACCACTTGTGCCTCCACCTGGTAACGAACCTGGGATCCCTTGATTACAAGGCGACGACGCTACCACTGCGCCATCGGGGAGACCATATATATATATATATATATATATCTGTGTGTGTGTGTGTGTGTGAGAGAGAGAGAGAGAGAGAGAGAGGGAGAGATAGAGAAAACTATTTGGTTCTCTGCAAAAGTATGAATCTCAATAAGTTAGCTTTTTTATTTAAAGATTTAAATTGATGCAACAGCTTGGGAAAAAGTTGTAACAACTAGTACTTATAGTCATTGAAATTTTTAGAGCATTATTAAAACCACGAAAAACTAAAAAAAACACAATTCCACACCCAAGCGCTTCCGCAAGGACATTGACGCAGGGGAAGACTTCCTCTTACCCCTAAAATGTACAATAGACCGGTCTTCCCCTGTCGCCCTGTACACCGTCCCCCTCGTTTGGGGATCTTCTCGTGAGCACATGCTGTACATGACGTTTTTCGAGCTGTACGAGTTCGTCAGCTCTGGAATATTGCTGGGTCGGGAACGTGATATTGTGGTAGGGTACCCTATCCCGTCTATCTCTGGAGAAGCAAACGAAAACAAATAAAGCAAATCAATTACAATTACAATTGTAGGATTAAAAGATAAGAGAAGACAGTTCTGGCTCCAAAGTTTTAAGTTAGCAACATTGACAGCTCTGGAGCAACGGCACGGCCAAGCAAGCGGGGAACCCCGTCGTCCGCCGAACGAACCTTTCCTTGCCCCTCAACCCCCTGGGATGTTCGGTACCAATACATGTGAAACAGATCCAAGATTTTACACACCCACACTTCCTGGTCCCAAGAGATGCGATTAACCACCACACTTTTACACAATCTTGAAGCACCTGCACATGGCAGAGTGTAACACACCCGTGAAAACACTAATCCAACAAATATAAACTTTTTGGTACCTTCGAAATACTTCGTCTACATGTCGCAAGAGGTCTCAGGAGTATCGCAATGGTATTTTCCTTCTTGGGACCGGCAAAATGTCACAAAATTTTTTTTGGTCCCATTAAGAAAGGTGTTTAAACATACGCTGGTTCCCACAAGAATATATCTGCGTACCCACTCACACACACACACCAACACCCACCCACATACACACACACACACACACACACACACACCCCCACACACACACACTCTCACACCATTCATATATGTATGTCTGTAGAGAGAGAGAGTCAAGAGTGTGTGGATAACATTCAATTTTTCCTCGTAACACACTGCTTTTTTTTAAAAAAATACGAAATATCTGAATCTACAAAAAAGAAGAGTAATATTACAAATTAAAGTTTAGAAATGTGTACCTCCCAACATTAAACTTTAGCATGTTTTATCATTTTGCACTCATTTTCAACTATTTTCGGCCACATTTAAAAGATTTTCAAGAACAAGGATCATCTTCGCAAGGTTCGGAGTCGGAGGGTACAACTATACCCCTCTACCCCCCCCCCCCCTTCTTGTGCCACTGCTAGCAATAAAACAAGTGATCGAATTGTCCATGACATTCGGGTTTGAAATTAATAATATAGACTTCAGTGTGGAGGAATGTTGTAACAAATATGGCAAGACCACCCCATGTTTGTACAGTGACCTTGTTTC
Source organism: Lepisma saccharinum (assembly GCF_977018435.1). Classification (NCBI taxonomy): domain Eukaryota; kingdom Metazoa; phylum Arthropoda; class Insecta; order Zygentoma; family Lepismatidae; genus Lepisma; species Lepisma saccharinum. The sequence goes on along the minus strand of NC_139250.1, from coordinate 45,127,595 downwards.
TTTGTATTAGAGTCCCTGGATGTATAACTTGACGTCATATATGACGTCCAGTCATACATCCAGGTACTCTAGTTTGTATTTGTTAGTTGCGAACTCTACCGGTTGAGAGAGAAAGTACAGATGTAGCCTACATGAACAAGCGGCTAGGGACAGCAGCATTAGCAACTTGGAAATACATGCTAACAGCACCAAACCTGGCCTGTCTAACCTATCCACATAGGCATATAATAGTATAAATGAGCATACAAATAGGTTAGGCAGGTTAGGTTTGGTACTTTTGGCATGTATTTCCCAAGATGCTAAAGCTGTCCCTATCCGCTCGTTGTACATGACGTTAGGCGTGGTCCAAACTCCTGCGACAGTTGCAAGCAGGGGTTCCCACAGGGGGTTTCATGACGCGCTTGCGTCATGGGATTTTTCTTTGTGGGGGGACAAAATTTTATACCATTTCTATATATCTTCACACAAAAATGGGAGGATCGTTTCGTTTGATTGACTTGTTATTGATTTTTAGTTATGGTTATTATGTACAGTTTTTCTACGTACCTGTAGGTGATCACGGCGATAGGGCTGAATTGAACACCTCCTCTTATGCCTTCAGAATCAATCGGTTTGGATGGAGGGGAGGGGGTGTGCTGTTCGCATTAAAACAAGGTTAGTCAAGCAGATAAATTGCTGAGAATAAGGTTCAGTACACTAACAATGACAGTGAGCCTGAGCAGTTTTGTACGTTTTATGTTAAAAAACATGAAAGTGAGCCTTAAGTACATAAAGTAAACATTGCTTAAATAATGTCTGTATCATATTTTTCCTCAAATTTTGTCTGACCAAAATAATTTGAGTAAATAATTCGGCATAAATGTTCTACCTTTTTGGTGGGGAGTGCGTCATATTCCATAGGTGGAGTTCTGGAGGGGCCAAGGGGGGCCTGCCCCCAATTAAAAAAAGACTAAAAAAATAACACATGATTATGTTCAGTTACTACATTTTTGTTATGAAGCCATATCGCAAATCTTGACGTTTGGCACGATGGCATGGGCGGTAATTGCGCCGCAATAGCAGGTCTTAGACGATTTGATTGATGTGTACAATTTGTACAGAAAGAAAAACGTAAAATGACTTTGTGTTGAGTCAACAGTTAATGCTGATGCATCAAAATAACTTTTCAACTTAATTTTTCTAAAATTTCTGAAGCTTACTATTGTACCGTAAGTTTTTTAAAGTAATACGAGTATTGTATCAATAAAACAATAATGAAATGCAAAATGCAATAATCGTACTGTTTTGCTTCTTTTAAAACTGACAACCAATATACTATTTTTGTTTATTTAAGCGAGGATATTTAACATTTTGAAATCTAAAAGGCCTAAAACTCAGTGTTTTTTTTTAAATTTCCGGGGGAAGGTCTACGGACCCCTTATAAATTAGGGGATATTCAATAACCCTCAGGTACATCATATGCTTCTCCCAGAGTCTGGACGCACCAAAGCAAAAGCTCAAACTCCGCCCTGAAATAGGCACCCCTGGTTGCAAGGGCTAACAAATGACAACACACGAAAAACAAAGCCATGTAAAAGATAAAAGACCTAAATCAATTCAGAGGCATAGTCTCAGAAAAGACTTACAGTCTACAAAGTAAAACACGGACAAAATAAAATGACTATGACTAGGCGTTTTTCTCGCCGATGGTGTACCCGAAAAGGAACTCGAGCGTTCACGAACATCCTATACTCTGTTCAAGGAATCTGTGGAGCAATGACGCCCATAATGGTAGAGAAGGGGAGAAAACGAGTGGGCGGAGCGAAGCAGTAGCTGCAGCCGCGTTTTGTCCTGCACACACTCACTTTCCCTCTCACGCGTTCATTGGTCGTGCCCCTTCGTGTCACTAGTTGTGCATAGACTTGTTTTCGTTCGCTTGCTCCAGAGATTACCGGAATAGAGTACAGAGCTCCGGTCCACTCGAGTTCCGGTGAGCTCGCCGGACACATTCATAGCACACGCACGCTGCAGGTATTTCAATGGGGAGCGTTAATTCGGAAAGGAAGGGGCAAAGTTCTTGATTACTATCATACAGACTACACGCACATTTACTGGAATCACAAGTTATACTTCCCTAGCTCAACGAGTAGAGTTGGTTTGGTAAGAAATTGTTATACTAGTGAAAGGTAATTATGTTTGTGGCAATTTGTATACGTTATCAAGGTGAATGATTGTAATTAAGTATTGTAATTTTCATGGGCGTCGGGAAGGGAGGGTCGAACGGGTCGGTGGACCCCCCCCCCCCCTGGAAATTGATATCGTTCATTTAAAGATACAAGAAAGCCGAAAGTTTGTCACTCTTATTGTTAAGAACAGAAATAAAGTTCATTTAGTTAGTATTCGATCAGAATAATCAAAGTGTAAATGCAATGGATCGAAAACAGTGAGTGAAAAATACAGGAAAAAGGTTATATTCTGCCATTTCATACAAAGAACAAATCGTTCTACAGTTTTAAAAATTTTAATAATTACAGTTGTAGGTGAGAGGTCACACAACAAACGTTATGAAAAAGAAATCCCCATAACATTTAAAGCCTTTTCTTGAACGAGATGTGCAAAAGTTCATATCAAAATGCATTGCATAAAATGCAAAAGAATGTGCTGGTATTCACTCGTCTGGTGGATCGACACTCATCATTTATTATTTCGAACAAAAATAACTTTTGTTAGTTTATAATATTTATTATTGTACAATAACATTTATAACCGTAGTAATAATACTTAATATTTTTTTCTACTATTCAACTTTTATCATTTGCCCGACGCCCATGGTAAGTTTCTCTACATTGTATCGTTTATCATGTGTTCAATATTGAAATTTTAACAAGCATTTTTTATTAACTTATTTATTCATTTGTTCAAATTATTCCATGTTTAATTGTCTGCTTGTGGACAGATTATTATACTCTGTCCCGGCTATCTCTGGAGCAGGCCAACGAAAACATGTCTCTGCGGAAGTAGTGACGCGAAATGGCTTCACCAATGAACACGTGAGACGGAACGGGATTTTGTGGAGTAGGGAGAGTAACTGCAGTTATCAGCCTTCGCAGTAGCGTGTACTGCTTCGCTCTGCTCACTCGACCCCCTTCTTTTCTGCCGTTATGTGCGGCCTTGCTCCACACAATCCGTGGATAGAGTATACACAATGTGTCGTCCAGCGCTCCCCTCCCCTCGGCTTCCGAAGCCTCGATTACTTCAGCGAAAATGGGTCATGTTTCGTTCAAATCTTGAAGAGTTAACATTCATTACATGGCAAATCTATCATCTCATCACATGTTTGCAAACATGTATTGAATAGTTTTAGAAAACGACATTCGATTATGTTCAAGGCCAATTTTTTTACCTTGTTTGAACGAAGCATGGCTTTGCACAAAACTAAGTCGTGGCTTCTCTGTAGAAGAACCAATGCATTTCTTTAGTGACTGTATTTGCGTAAGGGAGACAACCCTACAAACACATTGTAAGTGCGCGTACTTCATGACAAACAATCATTCAAATGACAACACTTGAGTCATCAATTTTGAGCATTTCATTCTATGGAGCAAATATTTAATCAGTCGCCGATAAATTCGTCTTCCATCATGCATAGGTCGAGGGGGAAGTAATTCTACCTCGAATTCACCATGAGAGAAACACGGTCTGCCTCTCTTCGTAAGAAAGCATTTTGTGATAAGAATCCCAAGGTTCAGAAACTGAGTACAAGGCTTGTCAGCTGTCTTGTGGAGTATCTTCAACGTTCGAGTCTTCATGGTTTGCAATATCTGGGTGAAAAGGAAAGACATCCAGTGGAAAGGTAGGTGCAATGATTTAATGAAGACCCTTAAAAGCAAGTCTGTAGTCCAGGGTATACGGCGGTATCTGCTTAATCTTATTCATTACAGTATATATGCAACATGCGTATACTTTCTTTTTTGTTTATATTTATTTATGTAATTTGACCATTACTCCAGTGAACTTATTACTGTCAAATACAGAGTGTCCCACAATGGGTATTTGAATGTTAATAACAAAGAAAGTATTACAGATAATCTGATGGGACTTTTTGTATCTGGATCTGTCATGATTAGTGCTTGTTGCCATTCATTTATTTCTCTTTAATTTCATTTCAGTTGCCAGTAGTGACAAGTAATTGACAAGCTGGCTGGGAACAACGGAAGTGGATTTCAAATTGTTTTTGGAAATGTGAGAACATGAAAGAATTGCATGGCGGGCAGAATTTGATACTGCGCCACCGTCACGTGTAACAATTACGAAATTACGCGACAAGTTTGAGAGGGAAGGAACTGTGTGTGGCAGGAAGAAATCAGTATCGGACCAAAGAGGGATGGAAACAGTGGTACACATTTTCACACGATCCCCTTACGAAGTCCATACATCAAATTCTGCCCGCCATGCACTTCTTTCATGTTCTCACATTTCCAAAAACACTTTAAAATCCACTTCCGTTGCTCAACGGAAAGGTTCCCAGCCATCTTGTCAATTACTTGTCACTACTGGAAACTGGAAACTGAACTGAAATTAAAGAAAAATAAATGAATGGCAACAAGCACTAATCATGAGAGATCCAGATACAACAAGTTCCATCAGGTTATCTGTAATACTTTCTCTGTTATTAACATTCAAATAGTGTAAACCCCTTTGTGGGACACTCGGTATTTCTTGTTTCAAATGATCAGTAACGTAATGTCGAGAATGTGTATGCCAATTATGGATCTATCATCATCAGTAGCAACATTCTACCTTCAATGGCATTTATTTTTGTAGAAGTTATTTTTATTATTATTTATTAGTTCAGCATACTTTCAATTTCAAACTAAGATCCTTAGGAAAATATTTGGGCCTAAGAGGGATGATGAGACAGGTGAGTGAAGAAGGTTACATAATTTAGAGTTGAATTGAGTTGGTGTTTTTAAGTCCACTTTTTTGCACAGTAAGGCTAATCGGGACTAGACCTACAGTTTAAAGTGGGATCCGAACCACTTGTGCCTCCACCGGGTATCGAACCCGGGACCCCTTGATTACAAGGCGACGACGCTACCGCTGCGCCATCGGGGAGTCCACATGATTTAGAAGTACATAATTTGTATTCATGTCCAGATATTATGAGAATGATTAAATCAAGAAGACTTTGGTAGTCAGGGCATGTGGCACGTATGGGAGAGGAAAGAAGAGTTTACAGGATTCTTGTTGGGGAACCTGATGGCAGGAAGACCAAGACGAAGATGGAGGGATAATGTTGAGATGGACCTAAAGGAAATTGGTAGGGATGGAAAGAGTATATAGATCTTGCCCAGGATAGGGACAGATGGAAGCAGTGCCGGATCTACAAGCCGCAAAACCTTGCAGTTCGGGGGGCCCGGGGACAAGTATGTCTTTAGCAGCCCCTCAGACATTGACATAGTAGAGGCATAGGGTTCATATGAACCGTGTTAAAAATGTCTTACCCGGTCCTACCGGAACTTCCGGTTTAGGCCAGTACCCGTTGTTTCCAGTGCAGATTCACTGGCATACGAAGTAAGAAATGAGCGCTTGTTTCCATCAATTGTTATTTGTATTTGTTAAAGTTCTACTATGAAGGAGTCGACGTCTAAAATCCGTCGGATGATCAACTAAAGAGCAGATTATTTAAAAATGTCGTGTCTCTGCGGCAGTTGTATAGCATAGTTCACACTACATACAAGTATCTCATGTACACGCACGACGAACTCAAAACGTACGAAAGTTTAGATATATACAATTATTTTGTAAATGGAAAAGTGAGGGAAAGAGAATTCTACAAAACTAGTGAAATTATTATATTATAAAGTATGCTTAAGTGAATCTTTGTGTTTGTAAAGAATAAACGTAGTTACTCAGGAGTACAGAAACTAATACAATATATGGTAGACCAGGGCATTACGGATCAATTTTTTTTACAACAGTTTTTATTGGTCAAGGAATTATGCTAGCAACACAAAACTCTACCAAAAAATTAATTGTAGTTTATACTACATGTGCATAGCATTGAAAGAACCAGAAGTTGAAAATACAATTCAGAAAAAAAATATTTTGTGGGACACTGCAATTGATCCGTATTGCCCTGATAGCAGGGGTAAAACGGATCACTAACGGGGCAATATGGATCAGTTTAATTTTATGTATATAACATAAGATTAAAAACATAAAAAACATAAAAACAAGTACCGTGTACTGTATTACAGTTTTGGGATCTGACATATACCGCACACAAATTGTTTTCTTCCGACAGCATTTACGCAACGCTCATGATACCATTTACGACAGGACTGACATTGAATCCAATCTCACACCTGTGAACATCTTGGATCATCATATGAAATCTTACAAAAACTACAAGAATTGCTAGCAATCATGTCTACATTCGACATGACATTTGTTCGTACGCCCTGACTAGTCCTTTTTCTTTATTAAAGGGATGCGGTATGTTCTCTTTCTCTGCAAACCTGAAAACGTATCTTCGCACAGCTTTGGGCGTTGGCCCGAATCCTCTTCGAGCTAAATCACACAATCTCGAAGAAAGAGCATGCCCAAACTCATCATTAAACAGTTGCTTTACACCAGGACGACCAACGTCATCTGATCCACCAGATGTTCTTCGTTGCAATGAAGTATATGGCACACCACGAAGTTCCGCAGCTTGTCGAATAGTCTTTTCTCCGGATGTCACCAAACGCACAGCTTCACACATTCCTACTACAGACCACGAATTTCTGGTGGACTTCTTTTGATAATCGCGAACTATCTGGAAATTGAAAGCGTCGTGTTAGAAGATATACTGTTAAGTAAAAGTACGTAAAACGTACTGAAAGTGGGAGATCCGTTTTGCCCCGTTTTGACTGATCCGTAATGCCCTGATTTGCATATTCTCGACATATGTCCATTTAAATAATAACAAATAGGGTTAGTCATATCAAATACTGGCACATCGCAAAAACACACCCTACCTTATCACATGTTAAATTGTAGAGCACTTAAACCCCTACATTCTATAATGCAACCTTACCAAACGTCGAACAAAACTTACAATGGGTACTTTTTCTGCACCGTCTCCACCAACTTGCTTACAACAATCACTTGTCACAGACGCGCGCCAACTGCCACAGCGAACAAAGACAGGCAGCTAGTAAGCGGACAGATGGCAGCATGATCCGCTATATTTTTCAAGTTCGTGCCTGCAACAGTTTTCTTTGCAGGTCACGTGAACCTTACATTGATCCATAATGCCCTGTGATCCGTAATGCCCTGGTCTACCCTATGCAGGTAAAAGTAAAGTTCCCTGTGAATGGCACCGTGCCATAAAGGCATGTTTAGGGAATATGGGGGTAGGGCCCCACATATTATCGATGTCGACCATCTTGGAGGTGATGTGCTCAGCACCATACTGCGACCGCCTTTACCCCTCCTCCCCGCATACAATTTCATTTGAGACTGGGTGGACCCTAGAGTCGCTTTATGCGAGGACAAAGCCGGAAAAATTCCGACCATAGATCACCCACACCAGGTTTCCCGCGTGGCAGTCAGACTAGCAAATCAGTCTAGAATTTCACGAGAAATGAAGTGGTGAAGGTTTCTTTATCCACTGCACTTAACAGTCAAGTTATTACTGCATGATTGTAACAAATGTATCATTTTCCACCTGTGAGAAAACAGTGACATATACGTATATATCACATCTCCCCCTTCCTATTTAAAAATGTTGAGTTGAATTCAATATGTCGGACGTCCGCTTGGAACACACCAATGTAGTTCCCCCTAAGCCTAATCTGTTTCTATCGTGACCAATTGTACCCAGCCTAACTCCTTTAATTTTTATAGGGATGCTAACGAAATTTTGAATCACCCTGTAGGACCTTGATGTGACTTTGTCAACATGAGTTCAATAATTCCACACACACACACACACACACACACACACACATACTTTATATATATATATATATATATATATACATATATATAATGTGTGTGCGTGTGTGAGGGGGGCCTTGGTATTATTTGCGGGGGGGGCAAGACTTGTAGATCCGGCACTGGATGGATGGCCTGTGTTGCTGCAGCCATGAACGTACGAGTGTAAGAAGACTAGAGAGTTAGTTAGTTATTAGTTCAGCACAGGATTCATCTCCAAATTATGCTCAACATAATACAGAATATAAGGCACCTGAATCCAATATGACCTACTTAAGGTTTGCGATTGCTTCTAATGGTGCACAACGTCAGAAAGGTAAAAATAATCGCAAGAGATAAAAGAGGGAATATCTATGGACGTCTACTGAAAATCGAAGGCAATTTTTTAAATAATAACCTAGGTGCAGGAAAGATTTTATTAAAAAGTTACGGTTAGGCTATATTAGGTATAGGCCTATATGTACCCAATATAGCCTAGTACTATATTCTGTTCTTTCACATTAAAATATGAAACAGAAATTGCAAAGAAAGTATCACAATGTTGTTGTTTTAGGTAGATAAGTATATTGATACACTTACATTTTATTTACATAATGAGATTTGAACAAAGAAGTAACATTGTTCAAAAACCAATAAGCAAGGAAGTGACGGGTCATCATTTTTCACTCTGGGCAATGAAAGGTCCTTCCTTTATCATCCTGAGTGAATTCCTGACACAGTACGTAACAAATGTCACATTTGCGTATGTCCTTCACGATAATTCCTATGTAGGCCATATTGAGTACACCTTACATAGTGTTCTTTTCTCGTTCGTTACAAATAGTAATTTAGATTAGAGTCTAAACTAAGCACATTATTGTAAAGTACAAATTATGACCTATCATAATGACTAGATATATAAACACAAACATCTATCACTTGGAAAATGCAGTAAGTAATAACTTCCACATGCAATATTAGATGACGTAGAACACAATCACGAGGTTCAGCTATTTGGCTTACTTGTCTTCAAGTTACTGTACAACAGTGGAGTGCGGTGACATTTAAACTAGGGTACCAACCTAAGTGGATTATGGGGGCCAGAACCCCCCCACCCGGTCCCTGGCCATCATGTTATTCAGAAAATAACTTGTTTCTACAATTTTATAATGAGAATGTCTCATCCTTGTATCAATATCCAAATGTAACGAGGTAAAATATATGTATGATATTTTATATTCGCAAATATATTCTGATAGTAGCTACATAGAGTCTAGCAATTCAACTTCGATATTTCCTTCATGCAGTGCGATGAACATTGAACGGGAACGAAATGGCACAATCATTTTCCGTCGTTTCAAATTTCATGTAATAAATTTGATAAATCTCAGTAACCTGTACTATTTCACAACACTTTTCGCAGAGGAAACCAACGAATAAGGCCAACAATAAAGTTTCACTGTTTTTCTACTCAGTCAATCACTCTGTAGAGATCAGTGACGTGCGGTGACGTCGACACTTGGGGTAGCAATGAGTGGCGTGCCCAACGGGTCATAATCCCCTCCCCATTTTAGGGCCCATTATTCCTAAAAGAAGAACGTCAAATACAGGAAAAATTGCAAAGTTAGGAATGGCTACAAAAAATTGTACACATAACTTCCACCCACTTTCGAAAATCAAAAACGATTTGATTTGACTACTGAGCCAGAGATGCCCGGTTTGAATCTCGGCTTGGCAATGGGTGATCTTTGTGTGTCCCTTCATCAATTTTATCGTATCGTCTTCGCGATTAGCCAAATATGGCGGAAAGCGAAGTAAAATAAACCAAATCAAACAATCAATCAATGAATGATTTGATTCGCTTTTTTATACATTTGGTTAATCGCGAAGATGATGCGACAAAATTAATGAAGGGACGAACACAAAGAACACCCATGTCCAGGTAGGGGCTCGAACCAGGAACTCCTGGTGTTGTAGCGCGCTGTGATAACCACTCCCCCACGGTTGGTTGATTTGATGGTTGATTTGACGTTTTAAGTCCACTTTATACACAGAAAGGCTAATCGGGACTAGACCTATAGTTTAATGTGGGATCAGAAGCACTATATGCCTCTAACGGGTACAGATCAGGGACCACTTTCACTCCCCCACGGAGGTCGGCCGACAACAAACATGTGAGGAAGGCGCTAACCATTCGGATACGTGGGTATCGGTAAAGCAAACTGCATTTTTCCTGAGTAGTAATTTTCAATTGAATTTTTCATATACCATCTTTATATATGATTAACGTTTTTTCAAAAATTTTGCATTGCTTGATTTCCATAATTTCCCCATCTCACGATCTCGTTACTGAAGGATCCGGGCTAGAGCCCTGGCCTTTGCATGAGTGTTTCTTTGCAACCACTCTTCACCCGTTAAATTTAATCAACGTTCATCGTCATGGCAGAAATTAGGTAAAGCGATGGAAGAGAGAAGAAAATACAAATAATTTGTTCCCAGTGCATCTGCAGGGCACTGCGAAATCAGGAGCCTAGAATTCTCTCTTTATGATTGTCCCTCACGACTTTCATAAGCTCTTAGCTACTTATTGCGATTAAATCTATACAGCTAGAAAAAACGATGGGTAACAAACCACAACTTTAAACAAACCACTTTTCTACTTTCTTCAATGTTATTCATTTGGCTTTTTGAGTTCTGGGATACATTTTTCATTTCTAATTTTCTCATTATTCACTGCAGGCAGAGTACAACACATAAGAACAAGAATGCACGCTCGTCACGAATCCCGGCCTGAATTGTTCTTTGCGAGATCCGTTCATCAATTTCATTATATCATCACTCATCCTCATTTTCGCGATAACCAAATGTGGCAGAAAAGCGAAGTAAAATAAACCAAACCAACAACAAGAATTAGAACGTGCGTTCACTTGCCCAAATAAGTACATCCGTATTTATGATTGTTTAGCTTATCCATTTTTTTATTGGAGGCCAAGAGATTAGTATATTTAAATAAAACACTACTAAAACGAGAGCAAGAGAGAGCGTGAGCAAATATTTGTTATTTAATCATTATATATTCCATATTTTAAAAAAAAGCATAAAATTTTTGTCTGCACATAAGACGTTCCAATTGCATAAATAATAAAAGTACATCCCATATTATACATAGGGTAAGGACGGGGCAAACGGACACCCTAAGGATATATTGCAAAATAACTATCAAACTGTTTATTGAAAAATTACAATTATGGTCGATATACAAAGTGTGAACATTGAGCTAACAAATAGTACAATGTATAATTCAAAATAATGAAGGATGTCCTCCAAATTGTTAAATGAATCAGTGTGTGTAGCAGTGTCCGTTTGCCCCACCATGGCGGGGCAAACGGACATGTGAGAGGGGCAAATGGACAATAGCTCATTTATGGACTGTCATGTCTCTCAAAAGAAGAACACACAAGGTATGGGTCATTTCCATTTGCAACGCACTTTACGTGGAACCAGACAGAACACACTAAGCACTGCACCCAGTGTTGACCATGCTTGTACACAACGTTGCATACACGGCACACATCTTTTGCGGTGCGTTTAACATGCTTTCCCAGTCTTGTTGTTTGATTAGCTGCAGTCAGTTTTTATCTTTGAGGCGAGCGATGAAAGAAGGATCCGTTAATAAGTGCGATTCCCCCATTTTTCGTTTCCTGCTCGAGGTCCCAGAAGTGGATGTCAAGGGGTTGAGTTCTTGTCATCTTCCTTGGGATGAGGCATCGTCTGTCGCTAAAGGTTCTGGTGATCGCTGATCTTGACCATTCACTTCATGGATAGTTCCAGGAATAAATGCGTGCTCAGGCAGGCGTTGTGGATTAAATGGATGTATCCCACACGCATGAAACCCATTTACTGCATTCCCCACTGTGGCCGCACGATTCCAAGCTTCTGCAAAAATGCCACCAAAGGCCACTTTATTGATACCTTTCTCCGGATTTCTTCGCACGTAAACTCTACAGCCGTCGTTGTAAAATGTTTTAAGTGGTCCAAAGAACGAAACGTCGAGCGGCTGAAGTTTGTGTGTGCTGTGTGGAGGTAAACACAGAAGGTACATGTCATTGGCTAATGCCTTCTCCAGAGTTGGGGATCTGAACAATGCGATCCGTGTCTATCAAGAATGAGCACTACAGGAGCAGGGGGTTTGACACTAATAAAATGAGCAAACTATTCCCATCGCATGTAGCCACTACCCGAAAGAACTATTTTCGTCCCAGGAGGCATGACAATTTCATAGTTCTCGTTATATCTTTAACCCTTCATGATAACAAATGGAGGCACATAGTGGCCAGTTGCAGATACACATGCCATAACACTGATTGTTTCTCCCCTTTCACAATTCGTTTGGCTCACGACTTCTCTTGCCCCGCATTGATATGACTCGTTTTGGTTTGTAGATCAGTTACATGCCTGTCACGTCACAGTTGTATATGTTGGTAGGTTTGTCCCACATATTGTGTTCATCTAGCAACTTTGATAAATTATTGTAAAAGATGTTAACACTTGCCTTAGATAACATTGGGGAACAAAAAAAAGATTTTATTTTGCGGCATAAAGTTTAATAACAGTTTCAGCACACAAAACAGCTGTGATTGCCAATTGTATGATTGGTTCAGTTGAATTGACTCCAGTTATAAAAATAAACACACCATGGAAAATATAGGAGGTAAAATTACTCTACGCTTTTCTCGGTAATATCAAAATTTGATAATGGGCTAAATTCCCATAATGAACTTATTTATTTATTTGTAAATTGTTGCTAGGCAACTTATGAAGCATTGCTAGGCAATATATCGAACACTCAACAAACCTTAAGGAAGAATACCAAAACATAAAAATGGTTTTAGAAAAAAATTGAATATGCTGAACATAAGTGGCTCGTGTGTGTGGATTTGAAGATGGTGATTTTTTTACTAGGACAGCAAAGTGGGTACACAAAGTATCCCTGTTTCCTATGTTTGTGGGATAGTCGTGCTAGAGAAAAGCATTGCACGATAAAAGTTTGGCCCCCAAGGGAAAATATTAGTGGGAAAAGCTAATATCATTCATGAACCGCTGATAGATAGGGACAAAATCATCGTTCCGCCACTGCATATTAAACTTGGGTTGATAAAACAGTTTGTCAAGGCCTTAGATACAAGTGGTGATTGTTTCAAATATATATGCTACACTTTTCCAGGACTAAGTATTGAAAAATTGAAGGCAGGAATCTTTGACGGACCACCACAAATTCTTACACTCATAAATGATGCCAATTTTACAACTTACATGTCTTACATCGAATCTGAGGCCTGGCTGAGCTTTGTGTCCGTCGTCAAAAACTTTTTGGGGAATCACAGAGCAGAAATGTACCCCGATATAGTTGGAAATATGTTGAAATTTTTTTTGAGAAATTGGTAGCTAATTTGAGTGTGAAGATACATTTTCTACATAGCCACATTGACAGATTCCCTGAAAACCTTGGTGATTTTAGTGAAGAACAGGGAGAAGGTTCCATCAGGATATAAGGATAATGGAAGAAAGGTAGCAGGGACGGTGGGATCGCCACATGATGGCCGACTACTGTTGGAGCTTACAAAGGGATTGTCCTCAAAAGCAATACAGCAGGAAATCGTATAAAAAACGTTTCACATAGTTTGTTACTTCATTGTGTACATATTTTCTTAATTATTTTGATCATAGGCCTATATAAATTTATTTTTATAATAATGATTCTAATCACAAAAAGAAATATTAAATTGATGTTGGAAGTTCATTTATATGTATGTCTTATGTTTCCGCCATTTTGGTTTAGTTGCATTTATTTCATAAATTAGAGCCAATTCAGGAAATATATTATTATATCATTATTCAGCAGCATGAAATTGCCCTAAGTTAGCTCTCAAACACTGTGCCGCAATTTCACTGTTCCCCAGTGAATCCTTTAGGGCGAGCATATGACAGAGCCTCTGCAACACGCAAACTGAGTTACTTGTGACGAGCTAAAATCCTTGTATCCAGTCCTTCCCTGCCATTTGTAGATCATTAAAGGAATGTGGCACACCATTTGTAAATGCATACCGATATACCAAACTGCGGAGTTTCTTATAGGTCAGACCATATCCTATAGAATCAAGTTTCAGAAGGTGCTCCACCAGTTGTACCTCCACTGCACTTGAAAGCGTAGTGTGCTGGCCAAATTTCGGAATTTGCACGTTACTACTCACCCGTCTCTGTAAAGTGATCCGCAGAACAGACAATGTTCTTTCGGCTGTAGCTAGAGGCATGCCATCTTGTACTGCATTAACAGCCCTCTGCATATTGTCATCTGTCCAGGAACAGCGGTCTGTGGATCGTTCACGATGTCGCACTATCCTGTAACAAGGACACATTATTTTAGAAAGGCATACATCTGAAGGGTAAAACATGCATTACATACAATTCACACATGCCCTTTCGTCTTTGAGTTAAATGTAGATTAGTTGCTGAATTACATAATACCTTATAGTATTTAAATGATATGCACTTTATGCATGTCCGTTTGCCCCAACACAAGCCTGTCCGTTCGCCCCGCCTGTAGCCTTGGGGCTTTACATTTTCGAAAAAGCCCACCAGATGGCAGCAGCATGTTGACATAGGCTGTGTATGTCGAGGAGGCAACGACATATCGACACTACAAAGTGCAACTTTGGCGGGACCATCATAATCCAAGCAATCCTTATGTTCCGCACACAGATTTTTACTGTTTAGGTTTTTGCTAGTACAAATATCCTTACCTGGTCAGGTTTTACGGCTGGATTGGCGTTCTTCTTCAAGATTTCAACCGATGTTCAACACACCTTCTCGCCAACGTTTTGCTTCAAATCACAACACCAACCGATGCACTGTTGCAAACTTCAAAGCCAAATTATTCGAATTTTTCTTAGGGACTGTCCGTTTGCCCCGGTGTCCGTTTGCCCCGTCCTTACCCTACATATTGTACAACGTGTAGTGTAAATACAGAGGACAGAAGTACTGCAGAAGAATTTCCCCATAGTTCTTTAGAGGATTTACAAAGGAAGCGAAGGGAAACCTATCCCCTATCTGTCCTATAGGAGATAGACTGGAGGACCTGAAAGCACGGGCTTCTAACCATGGGAGCGGGGGCGAGGGGGCAAGGGAGGCAGAGGCAGAAATCTTCCCTTTCCCTTCGAAAACCCGTTTCTACCTGGAACTGTGAGGCGGAGAAAGAGCGAGCTAGGCCACTGAACGCACCGAGGGACGAGAAGCGCGTGAAAGAATGTGTTGCATATGAACTGTGGCTTCAACAAAACAATAAATATTGTGATTTGAAAATAATTAGAGATTTGAGATTGATTGATCTATCTCTGCTAGACTAGCTACTCCTCAGTGCACGTCACTGGTAGAGATATTTTTTCCCCTCAAAAATTAAAATGCCTAATATACTGCTTACCATCCTTCACAACTCCTGCCTGAAACAAGTCTTCCAAATCAGGAACAGACCATCCATTTCGGATTGTTTACACTTTTTTCGTAAAAGCCGAAAATCCCTTCTCCAGAATGTCATCAATAACTCCCGGTCTTCCTATTATATCACTGTACTACACTGACAAACAAGAGAGATCCTGTAATGTAAATAACGAAACACTCGCTGCAATTTCACACGACAGAAGAAAGCACGGTACGGTGTGTCCGGTCCGCTATGCCCGAAAACCGCGCGTTCTTGTGGACGAATGAATCGGAGTTGCCAGTCGACAAAGTATTTTGTAGGAGGGAGAGAATTAAGGACAAGTAGAAAATAAGTCAGCATACATCCCAGAACACTTTAAAAGATAAACTAAATTATGATAGGCACAATATAACATCCAATTACATCACTTTGCAACGTGTGGTGGGAGGGAGAGGGGGCTGGGGGGCTCATTGAAATCCCATTGTAAGCCTTGTGTTTTATTATGTTTTTCTTTTATCATTCTTTCATATCGTCGGGTCAACAATCAACACCCATGCTATGGAACTCAAAGGAAATGTTGATCCCGAAAGGAGATAAACAGATACTCTCGTACTCTGAGAATTGTGCGAAACTTGCAAATTGTTCACATATTTTCCACTCGACACAGTGACAGTCCATTCTGGTCCTCACCTCCCTACACGATAAAAAAAACCTAGCTAGTGTAACTTTAACCTCATATAAATATTTTATATGTGATAGCATACGCGTATATTTAATATGATCTTCAACCGCTACATATTCTAGTAAAGCGTTCCACTCCCGGTCCCCGGAATGACATATCTTTCATACCCCGGCACGGGGCTAGAATTCACCATAGGTACGGGAAACCGGTCTTGTGATTTACCAGTTTTTTTAGTTCGATACTCAGACGGTCGTTTATTGTCGTACTAGTGCGAGGCGGAGATAAATACCTTGAAATGTTACACATTTCGCTTTACCTTAGTTATGTAGACTCGAACAATAATAATACACTAATAGCATTGTATCAGATACCTGAAAAACATCAAATGCTACCACGGACGAACGGTAAAATTATGAATATATAATTATAAACGAAAAAATATTGGAATTAACAAACGTTTTACAACGCCCCCTGACTCATTCTCTCATTCTCCCTCTCATTCTCACTTCTGGAGAATTTCACATGGGAATATACATACAAATCATGGATCAAATCAACATACCATTTCCTTTTTGTTTGAACCTTTATGTGAATTTAGGTCAGTAGTCTGTCCGCTCCTATGCTCATTTAAATTAAATATGCGGCAGCTCTCGGAAAGCAATTCTGTAAAACAACTGGGTCGTCGTAGTTAAACCTTTCGTTCGAATGAACGTACGCATCAAGTCGTAAGCACGACATTTACCAAGTTTCTCAGACGGGGGTAGTACACACAAGCCTCTCTCGTCCATTGAGAACAATTACACCATTACATAATGATGCGAAACTTAATCGGCTCCAGCTGCCGGAATACACAAATCAATCGTCGGCGCGAGCAAAAATTACCACAAACACACTATGCAATATAGAATACTACACTCGCACGACCTTGCAATATAAAATACGCTTTCAACAAATTAAAAGACTAATCAGTCAACCTTTGACATACTAATTGACGCGACTAGGCGGCTGGTTACACAAAAATGGAGCACACTTTGACAAGTTACACGAAAAATTAACGTAATGGAAGGGAGCTTATAACTTTAAATGCAGACAACCATATTATTACATATGAATGTGAAATTGCCTTTTATATAAACTTATTCAAAAATATCAGACACGGAAGTTAGGTTCTGGGTTCCTGAGTCACTTTGCAAATCAGTGAGAGTTCGGCTTTTACGGTACGGCGTTACAAACAATACATGGGTACATGGACATGAACCTTCGGAAGAATACTCTACCAGACTCTCCTACATCGTGGGATCGTTCATCTTTCTTGGATGCGGGGATTTACACAAGGTTCTTTTGCGGCAAAAACGTTCTTCGAGGTCGAACGCGACGAAGGATGGTTGCGACGATATTGGGCACTTTCACTTTCATAGGACGTCGCGTATCCTCTCTTCTCACAAGCGTCTGCCGTATGTTCTCACGCGTCGGTCCGGAATATGTCTGGTACCGGGCTTCTGTTGGGCGTCGAACTGGAATCGTCCTTCTTGGCGTCGTGCAATGGTTGGTTTCGCGGCATTGTGCGAAGGTCGTGCCGGTGGTGCATCGTTGCAGGCGTCGGGAAAGGGCGACGGGCCCCTTTCTCTATCTTTTTAGCCGGCCATCGTTATGGTAGTTCTCGTTTGATAAAAAAACAAACCACCACGAAATGTTTCACAGACTAAAGCACATACTGGTAAACGCACTATCGGTAATTCGCTCACGGTACTCAAAAGAGACGAAGTCCACGGAAACAAAACAGTAGTCACGCGGGAGTGTAGCGCGGAGATACTCTCTCTACAAAATCCGGATAAAACTGTGTGGTGAACTCCAAGACCTGCAGATATATATCAGATTCAAAATTGTCCGTTGAAAAGACTTTGAGTTGGCTTGGCTTGGGTTTCCGAAACGCGGTCACACGGCGTGTCTTCGGTTCATGCTAGCTTGGGCTCTAGCTGAGTATCCTGGTCATCCGTGAAGCTTCGATGAAAAGTAGTTTGCCCTCCCGCGACGAATCCTCTGTTGGTGCGGACGAAAATAAGTCCATATTTTCTCCGTGACAAGCCGCTTCGGTAGCAAATATGCCATGTACTTTGCCGTGTTGACAGTTCGTGCTGTCACTCAGAAAAACCCGTCTCCCAACTCCCGATGTCTTGCTCGGATATCAATTTTACCACATATGCATTGGAAATATTCAGATAACATAAACCAAAGTTCACACTTTACATTTAACCATAATATGATTAAATAAACAAATTGATTAATATCGAACGGTGATTTTTGGCATGTAACTGGATACTGTAACATTCTTGCCCTCCTCTCTGACTCCTGTATCACTTTTTATAATGTATTTTTATGGCAACCCACCACAGTGATCTATCTACGCGTGGATGCTAAATGCTAGTAAGCTATGCATTCCAGAGAAAAATATATGTTGACTACTGTCAACACTGCATACGCTGTCAAAACTTTTGGAACCCTCGATGCTTAGAACAGGGAAAGAAGTGAGAGAGAGAGAGTGAGCGCGGGCAGACCCAAACACGTGGTCGGGGCTGATCTGAGCCAATGGGGTTACCTTCCGAATTTCTAGGGTACCAAACAGAAGAAACAGCGTCTTTCTGCGGAAATCGGCGGGAACGCGGATCAGATGATTCGGGACTGCCTTCAGGAAGGCCAGGCTAGGTAGGTTACACGAGACTGCAGCAGCGTGTTCTTGCGGAAATTGGAATTTCTTGGAGTGGAACTGCTTTCTGAGCGATAATTGTTGAATTTTCATGTTCGGGGAAGACGAAAAAATGTTTATTTTTTCTTACTGTGTTGTGGGTACGCATTGCGTACCTTGCGTACCCCGAATGCACACCGCTGTTGTACAATAGGTTCAATCATGTCATTCAGAGAGTCTAACTGGCATACTAACTGTTGAATTAACCATGCAAGTGCTTGGAAACAGCAAATAGGCCATATTGGGTACTATACCCTGTACTAGCTAACTGTAGACCAGGCGAACGAGAACAAGTCTCTGCGCAAGCAGTCCACCAATGAACTGCGAGTGAAAAAAGATTGCGTAATGGACGACTGGAGTTACCCGATTTCCCTGCTTTGCTCTGTCAGTGTTGCAAACTTTTGAAAAGGATAATACCGAACGCACATGGCAAACGGACCATCTTTTTGTCTCCAGGTCCATACGCTTGGTTTGAGAATTTCTTAGAGAAATATAAGGGATAAAAGAGCAAGTGCAAATTTTGACAATCCGTTCGTTTATCGTACGGACTAAGGTCTGGACCGTACTTCCGTACATGTACAGTCAGGACCGTGCGGTTGACAACACTGCGCTTTCACCAATCGATTACCCTCCTCCTCCTCTGTCGCTATGCGCGGCCCTGCTCCACAGTTAGCTGGGACAGGGTATAGACCATATTAGGTTAAGGTACCTTAATTAAAATTGATTTTAAATTATTTCAATGTATCATTGTATTTTTGTTATTTAGCGTCGCCTTTTGTCACTTTTAGCTAATCTCGACGATAATGATGAGTGATATGATGATATTAATGAAGGGGCACTCAAAAATAACACCCATGCTCAGGCTGGGATATGAACCCGGGACCCCTGGCGTCATAACGAGCTGTGATAACTCATAATTAAAAAATTCGACTTTTTGTTTTAAGTCCACTTTATGCATGGAAAGGCTAATCTGGACTGGACTTACAGTTTAAAGTGAGATCCGAACCACTATGTGCCTCGACCGGGTATCGAAAAGACAATGACAGTACCACTACGCCACTGGGCCTCCCCGATGGCGCAGTGGTAGCGTCGTCGCCTTGTAATCAAGGGGTCCCGGGTAATACCATGTAATCAAGGTACATGGTGGTTCGGATCCCACTTTAAACTGTAGGTCCAGTCCCGTTTAGCCTTTCTGTGCATAAAGTGGGCTTAAAACAACAATTCAATCAATCAATCAACTACGCCACTGGGGAGGCATATAATATAAACATAATCCAAAGAGTATGTTAACAGTCTGCTCTTAATGTTTCACGGAACTTGCCATATCCCCTCTGAAAATTTAGGGACTACATCACTGCCTGAAAGGTTACATCAGTACCTTCTTAAAGTAAAAGACAGCCGAGACACAACTGGTAGTTGAACTGTCAAGAGGCCTACTCGCATTTCAACTAATTTTGCCAACGGAATCGTGCTGTATATTCGGAACGGTATCCATGTTGAATTCTGGGAGTGACGATTAGAACCAACCTACACTCATGTGGGAAAGATGGCGGAGATTATTTTTACCTAATGGGAAGAAGCCGAATTATTAATTAATAATTAAGGAATTATTAATTAATGTGGGATTAAGTGGTGTGTGAAGGGTGCGAAATGTGTAATTTGTTCGCGAAGCAACTACAGGTGTGTTTCACCCACGTCACAAACTGTTGCATGGTGGCTTCAAGCAGCCATGATGCAAGCTAGTTCTTATAATCATGCGGAATTCAAGCGTGCGAGAGAGAGATCTGAACCTTATTTACGATAGTAAATTGTGCAGTATTCGGTGTTTTAAACAGAAGCTTACGTTATTTCACGATATTTCCTTGAACACGACAAACAAAATTGGCCGCAAATATGGTGGCTGTGCGCATTCTGAAGACCTTAGAAACCCATTATGTTTCGTACAAGAATTCACGATTAAAGTTACCACCTGAGCGCTAGTGTCGCTTCCAATATGGCCGCTCTACATAGGATAGATCTTTGTTTACATTCAGTAGTAGTACGTAATAGCCATGGCCGTATTTAGAGGGGGGGTTTCTAGGGTTCAAACCCCCCCCGAAACTTCTGACATGTTGGATTAATGGATGTTCAGAAACCAAAATCTGTAACAAATTTTCAATTTTTTTTCGAAGCATCATAAAAATACAAGGAGACAATGTTGAAACGATCGAGCTAGAATTTTCAAACATTTGGAATTCTGAAAGTTGAGTGAAACAGGATTTATTCTCGGAATTGCAGCCCACCGGCGACCCCTCCATTATCACTTCTGCTGTCATCTTTCCAGTGTTGTTCCTGCGTCACAAGGAATATACACTGAAGATTCCTTTATGATTGTCCCAAAATTCCCTTTCCAGCTTTTAAATTCCCCGTCGGATAAAGTCGAAAATAAATCCCCCTTCAGAGGAGTTCAAACTAGTACCATGCTAGTACCTCCAGATTCGTAGCGCATTACGTTCACTATTGAGGTTACAATCCATGCACCAGGCTAAGCTTTTAAAGAGAATAACTGGTTCCACACTTTTCAAAATTCAAAAAAAAATAATTTTAAAGTCAAACAACAAAAACTTTATGACTAAAATTTCCATCTAACTTTTTAAAGTTTTTCTTGAAGGTATCTAAAGTTTAATGAGGAAGTAAAATAATTGTGCATTTCAGTACACACTGTATGAAACGTAAAAAAAAAAAAAAGAAACTTATGCTGGATATTCACTCATCTGCTGGATTGAATAAGCCCCTCAAGGATATAACAATAATATAATAATAATTATTATTAGTATTATTATTATGGAATAAAATTGTTTTATTATTATGAAATTTTAATTATTAGTGTACAATTATTATTATTATTTCTATTATTCAAATTTCTGGCGACGCCCTGGGAACAATTATGAATGAACCCCCCCCCGAAAATTTTTCCTGCCTACGGCCATGGTAATAGCAGCGTATTGTCATTGCTGGTATGGAAGAAACGTTTATATTACGCGTTATATTTAAATGTTGCGAATGTTGTGAATTCCAGGAACTATAACGAAGGTGAGGCTGTGCTGAGAGCGAAGCATTTAATTATGATAATAAAAATAACATGGGAAACGCACACCAAACTAATATATACGCACTGGTTTTTCAAAGCGGTGCTGTTTCATCTGCACTGCACCTCGGTTGTAACTGCCTAACTGGGGCTCTCAGAAATGATTTAAAAATAAAGCAATTCACCTGTATTGCAAAGCTTGGGAGGAAATAAGTGAAAACATGCTGTTGCAGTTTTTTCCCCAAAGAGGCAGGCTGGTTTGACAACAACACCGGATAATGATGATAATAATAATAACAATAACAACAATTGCATTGAGGCTATTTTCAGTCTTCACTGAAAATTGACATACTGAATGAAACAGCAACATTAGCATGTCAATTATGTTTTTCTGACTTACCTTTATGATTACGGACATTAATAAATTCTCAAAGTATTTTCATCTTTGCACTTAATCGACTTGCACCTGTTCCAAATTACATACATAATACATTGTTTTCGAAAAAATTGTTATATTCATAAAGAACAATTTAAAACTTACTTTCATGGCAATAAAAATCATCTGTCTGAAAGATTATTTCGGAAAATAGAGTGAATAGACTCGTACATTCTTCGTAATTTCCTTGCCGCATTTCAGTTATGCCAATCTTGTCAATCAGTTCTGTTTTCCCTGATTTATTTAAACACATCATTTTGTTGATTCCACGGAGTGGAAAACACATGTAAGCTTTTCACTTGTCCTGAACCACAAAACGATTTACAGCAAAAAACTGAACAAAATACGCTACTTTTTCTCATGTTCCCCATGTTTTGAATGGCTTCAACACGGCGAGGTATCCTACGTGGAGTGGTTCCTGAAAATCTCACCAGATGGCATATCGGATAATTTTAATCGCGAATACCCCTCCGAAATATCTTCAAAATGGTAGTCCTGTAGCACCAAATTATGCCTCGAAAAATTAACATTTTTTGTCAACTTCTTTTATGTTGCAATATTCAAACTGTGAAGATATCGATTTCTTCTTTACAGATGGAGCAGAAGTGATTTGTAAACGGCTGATTATATTGTTTTGTATTGGCCATTTTTCTAAACTGTGTACCAATTAAAGTAAAAGGAATAACATTTGAAAAATTCACCACCTGAAAAGTGATAGCGTTAAGAGTTCTCGTAAATCATTGCGGGGAACTCAAATTTGGTAATTTTCAATTCACACTAGAAAATGTCGTTATCATCTCAGTGCAGAAGTTATTTCGTACACTGAAGATAAGGCGCTAATAATTTAGTGATTGTTTTTAATCCCACTTTGACCATATATAGGCTAATCGGGCCAAAATCTACAGTTTAAAGTGGAATTCGAACCCTCATGTGCCTCCACCTGGTATCGAACCCGGGACCTCTTGATTGCAAGGAGACGATATTACCACTACTACTACGACGTTACCACTACTAATTTGAAAATGAAAATAATGTGTTTTAATCGGTGTGGTATTTGAAAAATGTTCATTGAGGAGGGGGAAATTTCAGTAAATTCTTTCAACGTAACAGGATATTATACAAATCAGTGGCTGCGATTAGGGGGTCGTGGGGAGCAGTTACCCCTATTCCTCCACTTTTTTGCCACTTTTGCCCCAGCACTATGCTAAACCTTATCTACCAAGGGAAAGTAAACTGTCCTTGACCCCCCCCCCCCAAATTTGTCACTTTGTCCCCTCGCCAGTTTTGGAGCCCATTCGCCGCCACTGATACAAATTACATAGTCCCCCCCAAGGTCAAATTTTCAACTAAAAGGGGAATTCTTCCTCACTACCCTTCAATTTCCATCCTAGCTGTAGGGAAGACTCGTTCAAAATGTTGCAAAAGTTTTCTTTTCTAAGTACGTTCTACACTATAGGAAAACAAGGTTGTTTGTGTAAAAAAAATGTCATTATTGTAGGCAGAAAAAACTTCATTGGAAAATATGCAATGTCTCCGTTTTAGACAACCATTTGGGTAAACTCATATGAAACAATGTAAATTCGAAGTCTAATGTAAAATGTTGTTAGAAAACTTTCTTGAAAGAACAAAACTCAAGTTAACCATGAAAAATATAATAAAATTATGAGTCAGGAAGCATTTTTGTCATTTCTGCTTTTTAAACATCTACACTAACAAATCATATATTATACTAATAAAGAACATAATATCACAGATTTGTCTAAGAATTAAAGCATAGGCCTAGTAAGTAAAATACAAGGTGTCTCGAAAGTAAATTCGCATACTTACACAGCTGAAAGTACACAATTATAAAAGCAAAAAAGTCTCAGTAAACATGGGTCTGCAAACGAGCCGTTTTCGAAATAGTCGCGAATGTGTGATTATAAGTTGCCACTGACCTTATTCTTTGTAGTTGGTAAAATGCTAATAATGTCTGCGAATGTGTGGGTACAAGCCGTCATTGATGGCATTTTTGTAAACACCGAGTGCTTTATTCCTTGCGCGGTTCGAGGTTTGCTCTTTGTTTACAAAACATAAGATTTCCGAGAGGTGGCGTTGTAATCAAACAGGATTGATACAATCAGTACACAGTCTAATGGTACTGTGGGGGCCACTTTTCTTCAGTGGCGTAGCGTTAATGAACACCCGGCGCTCCCCTCATTTAAAATGAGGAAAAAATGCGTGCATCCTGTAAATGAAAAGTAAAACATTACTAATAGTACATACGTTTGACCTATGTAGCATTATAATAGCTATTTATCTCGGTTCGCACATCGCGCTGCGACGCCAAGGGTCCCGGATTCGAATCCCGGTCGGGCTTGGTTGTTTGTGAATGTCCATTCATCAATTTCATCATTTCATCACTCATCCCCATCTTCGCAAATTAGCCAAGAGGCACAAAAAACGCGAAGTAAAATAAACTAAACTAAACTAAAAAAAAATCAATCTCGGTTCGCCTACAACGCACCGCTAACAGCTCTCTAGCTAGCATTTTCCCAATGCCTTTGCTGGCTGGACGCCGAGTATGTTTGTCGTACAGGACTCTGCCTTACAGATTAGAAAGACACTGCTACCTGGAGGGAAAGCTTGGATCTCTACAGCACGTGCGAAATGCTCCCTTTTATGCTGGCGTAAGGAGCACCTGATTGGTTCTAGGTTTCATGTGACCCTTCCTGCAATGCCACCCTAGCAGAAGACGAAAACAGATTTCCTGCTGTTTTTTCCTCGCGCGGGAAAGCCGGGAGGAGTTGGTCTGTGTTGTTTTCTTTCTTTGTGTGTTGTGTGGGTGCTACAAAAAGCAATATGACTGACGTAAGTTTACCGGACTTAAAGATACTCAATTTCTTAATGACAACTTCATTGGTTAATTTATCATATGAACAGCGATGTGTATTAAAATCTAAAAGACCAGCACAGCTTTTGTCCATTAAAGAAGTCTGTAAAAATCGCGTTCGTAGTTTTCAGTACTCGTGGTATGAAAGATTTCCTTGGTTAGCTGGGTACGCTGAAAATATCAAAATGTTCTGCTACACATGTATTATGTTTAGGTTCAAAGACTCCAAATGGTGTAAGGAAGGTATTTCTGACTTGAGTAACCTAATTAAAAAAGCTATGAAACACCAAACATCATTTGTTGCATAGTGAGGCATTTGATTTGCTGGGCAAAACACGCATATATATATATCATGCTTTATCGGAAGCAGTCCGACTTCAGGCAAAAAAACACAATGAGATTGTGTTTTCAAATAGACAATACTTACGGCGGCTCATTCAGTCTGTAATATATTTAAGCAAACAGGAACTAACCTTCCGCGGGCACCAAGGGGACGGGAGTGCTGCCAACAAAGGAAACTATTTGGAATTGTTGGATCTGCTAGCTCAAAATGAATCAATTGTTAGAGATCATTTGCAGTCAACTTCATTATTAAAAGGAACATCGCCAGACATTCAAAATGACCTGATTGAGGTTATAACCGATTCTTTAAATGAACGAATCAAAGCTGAAATAAATGAGTCTCTTTTCGTTGCTATTCAAGCCGGCGAGACACTAGACGTATCTTGTAAGAGCCAAATGAGCATAATATTTAGATATTGCGTGAATGACAGGGTAGAAGAAAGGTCCGGTTTTTACGACGTTTCGAAGGACAAATCTGCTTCCGGATTACACTGAATAACAATGAAATGCTCCTTTAAATAAAACTAAGTGATCTTTATGTATTCAGATGTGCTGATAACGAATATCGCACCCGTTTTCCTGTATCACCTAAAGTTTTTGCAGAACACCCACATTTTATAGTTTTATGGTTTCAGGTCTGCGCACCCTGCTCCGCATACGGCTTAACGTTTGGTTCTTAGCAAATGGATAAGAACCTTTTAGCGACCTCTTTCTTTTGTGGGTTAGTCGAGTCTTAACTTCCTTTCCGATAACTTCGCGAGTAGCCTTCGCGAGTAGCCGTATTTTATGTTTGTGTATGCTCGTGAAATTGTGAATGTAATATTGTGTATAGTGAAGTGAAGTGTATGTTGTATTTTAACAAAACGATAAGAGCATTCATAATTGCTTTTTTAAAGAACTATATTATAACTCAATTAATAAGTTTGCCATGTCACGCAAATGTGTGAATAACCCGAACTTGTTTTGTTATGTTTGCTGGGAATTTACTCTGAAGTCACAGAGAAATACTATCACTCCTATAGTGAAAAAAGCATATGAGTTGTATTTTGGAAGTAAAGTAGACGAGGGAAAAAGCTGGGCACCAGGTAAAATTTGTTGTAATTGTTCGCGAACTTTACGTGGTTTGTTTAATGGTACTCACAAATCAATGCCCTTCGGAAACCCTGTAACATGGACAGAACAGAAAGATCATACTACGGATTGTTACTTCTGTTTAACAAACATAGTGGGATATAGTTCTAAATCAAAACATTCTATATTTTATCTTGATGTTCCTTAAGTCAAGAAACCTATGAGTCATGATTTTATACCAATTCCTAAGCCTCCTAAAGAATGGACAGTGGATGAAACAGAACCAAGCAGTGCTTCTCCAGATGACGAGCCTGGACCTTCATATTTAAACACCGATCCAAATTTTCCTGATCCAAATATACCTTACTTTATTTCCCAATCCGAACTAAATGATCTAGTCAGAGACCTCAACCTTTCTAAACTTCAATCGGAATTATTAGGTTCTCGTCTCCGAAGGTGGAATTTATTACAAGATGGTGTTAAGGTGTCATATCGGAAACGCCAACAATCACTGACACATTTTTTTCTGTTAGTAATGAGTTAACTTACTGCAATGATGTAGAAGGCCTTCTGCAAGAACTTGGAAGGAGTCACAACCTAAACGAGTAGAGACTATTTTTAGATTCATCTAAGAATAGTTTAAAAGTAGTATTGTTGCATAATGGGAATATGTACCCATCAGTACCCCTTGCCTATTCTTCCACCATGAAGGAAACATATGAAAATATGGATACAATATTAAAAGTGATAAATTATGAAAAATATGGTTAGCAGATATGCGGAGATCTCAAAATGATTGGTATACTGTTAGGCATGCAGTCTGGGTCTACAAAATTTTGTTGCTTTCTTTGCGAATGGGACAGCCGGGCAAAATATAAACATTACAACATTGTGGATTGGCCCATACAGATAAACTTAATTCCTGGAGAGAAGAGTGTTAGGAATCACTCTCTACTTGAGAAAGACATGATTTTGTTACCACCGTTGCATATAAAGTTAGGGCTGATGAAAAATTTTGTTAAGGCTTTGGATAAATACGGTGAGGGTTTTGGGTACTTGAGAAAAACATTTCCTAAATTCAGTGATTGTATGTTAAAAGAAGGCATATTTATTGGGCCGCAAATCCGTGAGATCATTCATGATGACAACTTTGTGGAATTGCTAACAGAAAAAGAGAAATGCGCATGGTTAGCTTTCAGACAAGTATGCTGTAATTTTCTTGGAAATGTGAAATCTGACAACTACAAGAAACTTGTTAAGAACTTGTTGAAGTGTTATCAGCGCATGGGGTGCAATATGTCCTTGAAAATTCACTTTTTACATTCGCATTTGGACTTTTTCCCCCCTAACTTGGGCGCGGTTAGTGACGAATGTGGCGAGAGATTTCACCAGGATATTTCTGTCATGGAGAAACGATATGCTGGAAAATCGGTACAGAACATGTTAGCAGACTACTCTTGGAACCTCAAGGAAGAGGTTTTTGGTGGCAGTTACAAACGGCAGAGTTCAAGAAAGAAATTTTGAAAATGTGAGTAAAAATGTGTTTTTTTTCCTTTTTTTGCATGAAATTTCTTAATTGAACAGTCAAAACCGTTCACATATAATTATATATATATATATTTAATTTTTTTATATTCATAGTTATTCACTTCAATATTAAAATCTTATTTCATGAGCACACAAACAAAAATAATTTCATATTTCGATGTAAAAAAAAAAAAAAAAAAAAAATGGCCGCCGGTCATAGTAGTGCGTGAAGAAGAGCTCCTGGAAAAAATCGTTAACTAAAAGGTAAAAGGCTGTAAAGAAGCTGTTCGTAAGTGCCCAGACATTGCGAAAGCTACAAGACAACTGTATTTGCTCGGAAAATAGGTAAAGTAAGTGAAAAGTCACAAAATGCCGGTTTGTTGTGAGTGCGACAGAATTAAACGAGAGATAGAAAGACTGTATCTCGAGCTCTCATCCAAGAATGAAATCATTAAGGTTCTTGAAGCGGACAAACTAGAACTATTGAACGAGAAAAGAGGACTAAATGTTGTGAAAAACTCAAACATGTGGTCGGAGGTTGTAAATCGCAACGTAAATAAGAAATCTGTGATAAATTCAAGTTCCAACACAAATGGTCAAAATCAAAATGCACGATACAAATTTATACACCATAATCGATTCGAGGTGCTAAACAGTGAAGAAGTTAGCCCCATGGCAACAAGGCTTGACTGCTCAACTGGGAGAAATGCGGGAAATTGTGCGAATAGTGACAGTAAAAAGAGGGTTATTAATAAGACAAAAAATCGCCCATACATGAAGAACCAAGACGATAACGCTGTAAAAAACAAAGGGCGCAAAGGGAAGATTTTGATCTTGGGGGATAGCCATAGTCGTGGCATTGCGACGAGAGTAACAGAGAGACATGCGGACTATGACGTAACTGGATTTACCAAACCCGGGGCACCATTAAGTGAGGTAGTTAATTCAGTGGCTTTCAAGTGCAAGGACTATGGAAGCGACGACTTCGTCATCGTAATGGGTGGATCTAATGATGTAGCAAGGAACGATACAAAATCAGCAATTATAGCCCTCAAAACTTGCCTTGAAACAGTAAAAAACACAAACGTTATTGTTAGTACCATCCCAATACGATACGACCTAATGCAATCATCATGTGTAAATGTGGAAGTAAACAAGGCAAACTCCAAATTCTCCAAAGTTTGCAAAGTTTTCCCAAAAGTGCAAATGTTAAGTGCAAATGGAATCGGAAGAGATGGTCATACCACCCACGGCCAACACTTAAACAGAAGAGGGAAAGATTTGCTGTGTGACGAACTCTCCCTATTGGTAAACAGTACACTTCCCCCCCAAAACGGAAAAAATGCCATAGTTCTTCCGGCTCCAAATCCTACTGAGAAGACTGAGAATTTACCCTTGGCACAACCCTTACTTCAAGATATCACAGAAGTAAATCAGGAAATAGTAAATAGTGGTAACCACATCAAGCAAAATGCTAAAAACAATCAAGATGATAGTGAATCAAAGGAAAGTTTGACTAGTGAAAGTGCAAATAGAAGTATTGAAGATACCCGTCGGAAATCTACAAGGGAAAGGAAAGTCCCGTTAATGCATGACAGTAATTTTTTATGGGGAATGTAATTGGATCAGTGGGCTATATGGATACTATGGTAAGTTATAGGAAGTCAGAAACCTTAAATAATTCTCACCAAGACCTTCAAGTTGTAAATTCAAATGTAGATAAGAAAATAATGTGTACGAGGAATCTTAAGAGAAACTGTAATTCGGCAAGAAATGGTGGAGGATCAATATCTCTGAATATATTCCATCAAAACATCCAAGGACTAAACACCGAAAAGAAACTAATGGTAGAAACACTCCTAGCTGATAAGTTAGCAGATAAAAACATCATCTGTTTCACTGAGCATTGGCTGAAACATGATGAAATATGTTGTGTAAATTTTCCAAACTTCATTTTAACTTCAAACTTTTCAAGAAGTAAATTCAGGAGAGGTGGTGCATGCATATATAGTAAAATTGATATCGCAGTAGAGGAATGCAAAAAGTTTGCTCACCTCAACATTGAAAAACATTTTGAATCATGCATTATAGAATTACCAGAACTAAAATATATAATCATATGTGTATACAGAACGCCAGATAGTGATTTGAATATATTTGTCAGTAACATGGAAGTTATTCTAAATCACTTTCAGCAGTCCAACAAAAAGGTAGCAGTGATAGGTGATCTAAATGTTGATTTTCTAAAAAAGAATGTAAATCATGAATTAAACATGCTTCTTAACATTTTCAACCTAGAAGCAATGGTTAAAGTACCTACCAGAGTAACAAAAAATACAAAAAGTGCTCTGGACCAAATTCTATTGAACACACTAGTCGACCAATGCACAGTAGAGGTTTTTGACACTGGATTTTCAGATCACTTTGCACAGTCTTTCTCACTTTCAACACCATTTTCACAAAGCAATAACAATGTTAAACAAATAAATGATTATACCACCAAAAGAGTTTTTAATGATGAAAATACAACTTACTTCAATCACTTACTCAGCAATGAAGATTGGAAACATATATATGAGTGTAGCACAGTAAATGATGCTTTCGACAAATTTCATTGCATATTTTCTTACTATTTTGATGTAGCCTTCCCAAAGAAGGAAGTTAAAGGAGTAACACAGAAAGAGAAACCTTGGATCACAAAAGGAATAAAGATAGCTAGTGATAGAATGAGATTCCTAAACAGGGCTAGGAAAAGCACAGCTGTAACAATTGATTTTGAAGAATACTTCAAGAAATACAAGTCAACATATAAACGTGTGTTACAAGCTGCAAAGAAAGGGCATAATGGGAAACTAATTTCAGACTCTTCAAATAAATCCAAAGCAATGTGGAGCATAATAAAAAAAGAACTGCAGGGAAATTGCAAAAAACTAGAAAACATCACACTTTATCAAAATGACACAAATGTAAGTGATCCTTTGGTAGTGGCAAACTTTTTTAATAAATACCTAATCAATGTAAATAAGGATAAAGTCAAAACCAATCAAAACTCTGGTAAGGTTAAAATGAATACACATAGTGCATCAATGTTTCTACGCCCAGTCTCTGTCGAGGAACTGACAGACATCATCTTAAAAATGAAGAGCAAATGGTCAACTGGCTTGGATGAAATTCCATCCTCAATTATAAAGAAATGTCACACCCATATCCTACACCCACTATGTTATCTAGTGAACCTATCCTTTGTTACTGGTGTGTTCCCAGATAAACTAAAACAAGCAAAAATCAAACCTGTGTATAAAAAAGGGGATAAGCGTAGTGTAGATAATTACAGACCCATAGCTCTGCTTTCACCCTTCTCAAAAATCATGGAAATTGCAATGAATATACAAATTACAACTTTCTTAAATAAAAACAACATAATATCTAAATCACAACATGGTTTCCGTAAAGGTAAATCAACAACTACAGCAATATTTGAATACGTCGAACATGTCAGACAACTCCTGGACAATAGGGAACAGTGTGTAGGTCTCTTTCTTGATTTATCAAAAGCTTTCGACACAGTATCGCATGACCAACTTCTGAAAAAATTAAATCACTATGGAATAAGGGGTATAGTAAACACCTGGTTTAGATCTTACCTGCAAAATCGCAGTCAAGCTGTAGAGATCTTACATGTAGAAGGGACAAATACCAATCCATCTTCCCATATCTCTAGGCTAGAAGAAGTGACATGTGGTGTTCCGCAAGGCTCTGTTCTAGGGCCAGTACTATTTACCATATACATAAATGACCTGCCTTCAAACTTACCCTCAGTTAAAACTACCTTATATGCAGATGACACGAGCATTGTGATAACTGGCAAAAATGAACAAATTCTAAATTCAAATATAAAAAACATCTCAAACGAACTCTGCAAATGGTTTCCCACAAATAAGTTGACGATAAATAAAAACAAAACTTTAGCAATAAAATTCCATCATTCAAGAAATAAGAACAATGAAGAACCAGTAATAAAAATAGAAAATGAACACGTCAAATATACAAATTCCATAAAATTCCTGGGTATTTGGATACAGGAAAATCTCAACTGGGACATACATATAGAGCACCTAGCAGGGAAATTAAGCAAAACCATATATGGTATACGAACCTTAAGAACCATAATAAATAGGGAGACAATAAGAATAACATATTTCAGTCTTTTCCAGTCACAACTAACATATGGAATTGTATTTTGGGGGAATGCTAGAAACAGTGCAAAAATTTTTATTTTGCAGAAGAGAGTAGTACGAATTATGGCAGGAAAGAGAATAAATGAACCATGTAGGAACATTTTCAGGGATCTTGGCATTCTACCATTACCTTGCCTATATATATTACATTTACTGTGCTATGTAAAACAAGATATGTCTAGTTTCTCCAAACGTATCAAGGAAGTACACCAATACAACACAAGAAAAAATCACAATCTGGTTATACAAACTCATAATACCACTCTCCTTGAAAAAGGTCCTAAATTCGTAGGTATCCACCTGTATAATAAATTACCTGATCACATGAAAACAATGGAATCAACTACCCAATTTAAGAGGGAATTAACAAAATTCTTATTACGACATTGTTTTTATTCAATAAATGAATTTCTAAATTTGTAAATATTAAATTACATAAATTGTCAACAAAGAGGGTTCGGTTGTACAGAAAATGGAATTATACTATTTATATTATCATGTATGAAGTATTCACTATATGCTATTATTGTGCCTAAATGATCATTAATCGGTTCTGTATATATATATTGCATTCTTCCATGTTGTATAAGTCACATAGTTACTTTTACAGCTTATTTTTACACTAAAAAAAAAAAAAAATCTTTCCTTATTATTGTGCTGGCCTTAAATATTGTATGTAATTTCTCTCCAATAGTGTATTCTTCCTCTATTTAGATTTCCTTCATGCAGAAGTTTTTCAAATCATTGCTGTAATTCTTGTCTATAATTGTATTAATATTTTATTAGTGTATTTGGTTTTCCTTCATGTAGTAGTTCTTAAAATCATTACTGTAATCCTTGTCTAAAATTGTATTAATATTTTATTACTGTATGAATTGTTATATGACGATTTCCATACCTATGGACATAGGTCAACGGAAATAAAGAATATGAATATGAATATGAATATGAATATTATTACAAAGGGAATTAATTTTTTTATTAAAAATAAAATATGAAAATCCAGGGAAAACGATAGTAATATAGCATTTCTACCTTCAGATTTGGATTCAGTGGGGTCGAATTATAAATAATCACCTATTTTCATTCAAAGGAGCAAAAAAAAGTTTGAATTTGTTCATCAGTGTTAGAAATATTACGTCAAGTTTTACTTGAGTGGGATGTGGACGGAAAAAAAGTTGTAAGTCAGACAATGATGGCGTCTCTGTAATGGCAGGTAGACAAGGAGGAGTTCAAAAACTGGTGAAACACTTTTGCCCATATGCTCTTTTCATCCATTGCTATGTCCATCAATTAAATTTGGTACTTTTACATGGATCGAAAACTATAAAACAAATTCGCTTATTTGTATGTGCCTTGACTGCCTTTCACAATTTCTTCAGTAAGTCTTCAAAAAGAACAGTTTTGTTAACTGAAAAGGATTTAAGCTCCCACAAGCCAGCAGTACAAGATGGAATTTCTATTTGAGAGCAGTTTTCACCATTAAAAAGCATTTCGCAGAACTATATTGCACTTTCAATGAAATTATTGATGATGATAGAAGTGTATGGGACAATGAAACTGTGAACAGGACAGTAGGACTCAAGAGATACATGGATGATCCAATTTTTGTGTATCTGCTCTGTGTTTTCAAAGCTTGTTTTGTACACATTGAACCTCTTTTCAAACTCCTACAGTCATCTACAGTGAGTATATTAACTTGTCATAAGGAAATAACTGCTGTCATCAAAAATATAGAAAAACTAAGGAACAAAGATTTTGTTGAGTGTTACATTGAGAACAGCATGATCTTGAATGGAAATCTGATATATGATGCTAAGAAGAAAGACACTTTGAGAGTACTGTGTTTTGAAATTATAGATTCTCAAACTACTCAAATGAAATGCCGATTTGAAGATCATCCTCTTATAAATTTCATGGAATTGGTGTATGAAAATAAGTTTAGAGACTATAGCGAAACATTTCCCCAGGACAAAGTAGATAACCTAGTAAAGCATTATAAATTCTATGTTAGCAACCAACTACAAAATGAACTTCATAATGTGTATGCAGATGAAACAAAATATTTGGCTCCTAAAGATCTCCTGAAATATTTTGTTGCAAATGGTCTAGATTCAGTCTATCAGGAAGTAACAAAACTACTCCGCTTAGTGCTGACCATACCAACCACTACAGCCAGCAGTGAACGAAGTATGAGCACCCTGAAGAGGATCAAAACCTATCTTAGGAATTCCATGAACAACAATCGCCTGTCATGCTTGAATTCTTTGGCAATTGAGAAGTCCTTATTAGGTGAAATTTCATCAGAGTCAGCATTTCTTGATAGGGTTATAGACATTTTTGCAGAAAAGAAGAAAAGAAGGTTGGATCTAGTGTACAAGGTAGTGTAAGGTAAGTTATTTTAATTTATTTCATATGTAATATATTTTTATACTTCTAAAAATGTTATTTTGTACTGAAAATTGTAATATAGACATGTACGGTACTTATATTTGCATGAGCCACAAGTTTGTGATTTATATTATTCGTATTATGCCCACAAAAAGATTTTGGCGTTACCACCCGAAATGGTCATGCTACGCCACTGCTTTTCTTACTGTATTATTAGCATATTACCAACTAGGACGACGTTTGCAAACAATGAAGTCAGCGGCTTGTAATCACACATTGCGATTATATCGAAAACTGCTCGTTTGAAGACCCATGTTTACTGAGTTTTTTTGCTTCTAATATCGTGTACTTTCACCTGTGTCAGTTTGAGCTATTACTTCTGAGACACCCTGTATATTTTAATTTTGGTAGACAGTGATGGTAGCTAGAAAACATGGTGTCTCTTCACACAGATGTAAGATAACCTTTCAAGAAGCAGTATCTCAAAATCTATCTCAAAACTGAAAGTATCAATGCTTTACTTACCAAAGGTGGCTTGGTGAGATCAAGCACAGTATAGAGGCAAATCAAAAACTTCATAGAAAAAAGGTTTGGCGTCCACTACTCGATTCAAACTGGCATATAGGCAGCAAGAAATAGCAGTATGGTGTTGGATTCCAGGTAGCAGCATTGAGAAACCGAACGTCCCCATTTGACCTGCCATCCCCATTCTCCCGTACTCATTATTGCAAATGAAGCGATTTCTGGAGAAATATTCGGTGATAATGTCAAGAATTTACGTTTTGCTTGCAGGGTTTGTTGGGTGATAGCCATTTCTCTGAGCATTTTAGGATGTGGCTACATGATCAACACAATCTTCACTAAGTGGAACACTTCCCCCGTCATGGTAACATTTTCCGAAAAAGCAACCCCTGTATGGGAGATACCGTTTCCCGCCGTCACTATCTGCTCCGAGAACAAGATCCCACAAAGGACCTACTTCAATTTCACCAAAATTGAGGAGGATCATAGACATGGCAGAAACATGTCTGAACAAACGTGAGTATTAAGCACATGGTTCAAATTCATGGAATGCCCAGGGTTTGGTGGATGTTAATAATTTTGTTTGACCAAGATTTCCTTTTAAAAACTAGATACATGAAAAAATATATAACATTGGTTAGTAAAAAGAAGCGATAATCCCACATTGAGAGCAAAGTCCGCTTGATGAATTTTCTGGCTCCACTGAGAAAATGTAATTTTTAGGAAATGACATGCATGAATTATTTTCTTCAACTCTTAAAACCAAAATAAAGTTCAAACTTCAGCATTTTAATTAATGAAATCTCATATTTATGGCTACATTTCCTTCTAGGTTTTGAAAAATCTAAACCTTGAATCTTGACTAAATCTTTGCTCATTTAAAGTTTTATTTTGTATTATATAATTCTCTTTGTTCTATGGCTTCTAGTTTATTTAGTAACTATGAGGTTATGAAGAAAACAATGCCATTTCACGAAAATACCTATCATTATTTTTTATCAAGTTCGTAGCAAAAGAGCCGGCAATGTGGTGGAGTGGTTAGCACATCGTGCTACAATGCCAGGGGTCCCGGGTTTGAATCCCGGCCTGGGCATGGATGTTTGTGAGTGTCTATTCATCAATTTCATCATATCATCACTCATCCCCATCTTCACAAATTAGCCAAAAATGGAACAAAAGTGAAGTAAAAATTAAGCAAATAAAAAGAAATCGTAGCAAAAGAGCAACGTAAGGATATTTACTACACTATGTATGTGGCATGGTGAAGAATTTATTTCACTTCGTTTTGCCATGGTCAGTTAAATTAGTTAAAGTAAGCTGAAATTAAATACTGCAGATTGCTCTAATCTATGCAATTGGTAATTGATACTTTCTTTTATTAACCGTTTTCTCATTAGCAGTAGCCCAATGTTTTAATGAGTATTTCAGTTGCTTTCTGTATGCTATCTGTCTAATATTCTATTCTATGGCAACAAAATCCACATGTCCATTTTACGTCTAATTCATGCAAATCACATGTAACACTGATGTCCAGTGGCGTACGCAAGGGGAGCGGGGTTACGGGGTTTAAACCCCTTCCTTGAGCTTGTGAAATATTATGAAAAATGCTGTGGAAAAAAAAATAAATGGGCAATTTATCACAGTCAGAGATCTGGGACAATACTATTACTATTACTACTTCTACTACTACCACTACTACTACTACTACTACTACTACTACTACTACTACTACTACTACTACTACTACTACTACTACTACTACTAATAATAATAATAATAATAATAATTTGAATTTGAATTATTATTTCCATTCAGCATGGAGAAAAGCATAGCATTCCAAACACACGTGTCTTTCAGAGCGATGCCTTGAAAATAAACACGAGCTCTTGAAAATAATGTATGAGGGTAATTATGATTTAAAAGAGATAAAAATGTTTTGTATCTCAGTTGCAACAATGTTCAATGCACTGGCGTAAGCAGAATTTTTTTTCGATAGGGGCTGGAATAGTAAATGTGGATAGCACATGGCTTTGTTTTGGAGGGCAGGATGCATAATAAAATATTTCGTATTTTTGGAGCTTTTCAGTCTATTAAAATTGTATTCAAATATAAAAATGGTAATCGGGACTCACTTTAAAAGAGGTTTCGCATTTACACATTTTGATTTTTTGAAGTTCTTAACGGATTTTCATTTGAAAATTCTGATTTTCTCAAAATTTCGGTAGGGGCTCGAACACCATCGGCCACCCCTATACGTACGCCAGTGTTCATTTATTTTTTTGTGTGAACAATGAGAATTAACTAAAGAAAGTTATTGGTTCATTGTAAGAGGCTAATGTATAGACAAAGGCTAGGCGAACAAGAATACAGTCACCAGTTCGCCTTCCCATTGAATTGTTTACCTCAGCACGTTTGAATGTCTCTCTTCAAACTGTCTCACCTTGTTGACTAGACAATTATTCAAACGACAATAAGCTTAACTATTGCAAAATGTTTTGTTGGTAAGAATAGCGAGACAATCCAGATGTGAATTATCAGGGACATGTATGCGGGGAAGAGGCCGGAAAAATTCCAACCAATTTCGGGAATCGAATCCGGATCTCCCGAGTGATTGTCAGACGCTCTACCGACCAGACCACCGCAGCTCCTTGGATGAGTTCCATACTTTGATTATTTCAATTTATTTTAATATATTTTCTTGTTTTTTGGATTTTCTTCACCCTTAAAATGTCTCACCTCGTTGACCAGACAATTATTTCGTAACAAAGAAACAAAAAAATGCTCCCAGGATTTGATAAAAATCGAATGACTAGAAAGTAATTTTGTTCTATTGCTTTTATAAACACTATATTTATGTAGATCTCTACTACTTAATAGTAGTAGTGGTATTAGTAGTATTATTAGTAGTAATTCAGCTAATTAATTAATTATAAGTATTATTAATTAATTGTTATAATTATTATTTAATTAAGTATAATAAAACAATGGTAATGTGAATTTAGAGAAAGTTTTAGAAATAAACCCCCTTGATGAAATCCTGCGTATGCTACTGCTGATGTCAAAAACATATATATTGTTAGATATGTTTTGGACATACTATTCAAGAAACATTCTTTCTCTGAGTTTCCTGTGGATATCTCCTGGATGCCCAAGTAACCAAAACTCTTGAGCAAACTGCAGTTTTGAGTAGGAAAGGTTAGGTTTACGTTGGTTGGCAAATTCAAGTTGGTCTTACGTTGGGTCAAGATTTGTTACCATCCCTTGCCTAACCATGGAAAAGTGAGTCAAAATTAGTTCGAAAAAACTACTTTCTCCTCTTAAGATAACATTGAAGAGTATGCTGTAAATTCTAGAATGTAAAATGAGTGACATGTAACAGTGTTTCTATTTTAATATTTCAGTCACAGCACATACTAATATTTAGTTAATGAAAGTAGAAGCTATTTTTGCCTCGTAGTCACTCAGGAGTCCTTTGTCAGCCGCCATGGATGAAATATATTTCTGTGCAAGGAATTGCTTATGGTTTGTCTGTTTAGCTGTAGCAGAGAAAGAACATTGTTACAGGTATTCTTGTGAAGGTGGTTCAAGATCCATGTATATAAAATAAACAATGTTATGTGCAGACTAAATTCCATGAAAGGTGGAGAACTAAGTAAAGTCTAGAAAGTATTTCGTATTACCACTTGAAGGTACCTTGAAAATAATGATTCCATACGAATGAGAAACTGTTGTTCATTTTTTTATTTTACACAAATAATTTGTACTACAGTTTATACCTATTTGGCCTCACAAT
This sequence comes from Lepisma saccharinum, assembly GCF_977018435.1. NCBI lineage: Eukaryota > Metazoa > Arthropoda > Insecta > Zygentoma > Lepismatidae > Lepisma > Lepisma saccharinum. The sequence goes on along the minus strand of NC_139250.1, from coordinate 45,088,496 downwards.
AAATTGTAGATATCATAAAACAAACCTGTCTATACTTTAGTTTTCAGTTCATTGGATGAACATAAAAACCACATGTTGGGCCAACATTGCAACCATGGCCAAAATTAACATTGTTCAATGGTATGTTCTTACGTTTCGCCAACCATTTTCATTATGGTTGGCCCAACATTGGGTCAACCACTTTTGGCTATTGGGTGTTATCTAAGGAATATCTTGGATATCTATTGGAAGCCAGAAGATCAGCACAAATATCCAGTTAATGTTCTTGTATATTTGTGTGCTGTGATGCATACTTTTTAGCATGTCTTTTTTCCCCTAAATGTTTGGTATTTAGCCTTCAATAGAGGAATCCTAGATAAATAACATCCCTTTTTCTTTCTCTTTAACATAAAATGACATCAGAATCTATAATAATCTGTCATAAGTTACACACTAAATTAACTTACAGAAGCTACTTCTAGTTATATTTATATCTTCTTTCAGATCAAGGCACCTTGCTTTTGCATCATTGGTCTGTGGAAAGAAAATTAGAAGATTTAAGAAGAATATTGTTGTTGGAGATGATTTTTATGGATTTGTGCAAGAGGTTAATGCTAAATATATTTGCAATATAGTATTTATGAAATTACTCTATGCATGAAATTAGAAACATATGACCTGAAATGTGGATAGGTAAATTTTCATCTGATTAAATATGTGACTTGCTTGATGATTGGTTCAGATTTAATTTCCTGTTAGAAATTTCTACTGCTTACACTAGATAAAATCTACTGTTTTCTGCTCTGTTCCTGAAAATCTAATGAAACCCAATGATTTTCTACAGAACACCATTAATAGTCCTAATGTATAGTTACAGAACATGTACAGTATAAGTAAAAATATCTCTTCAGTATTGTATTTACTATGGGATAGTATGTTTAGCTTAACAAGTTGACTGTAAACATAACATTTTGTTCCTCCTTATTAATGTTTTCAATATCTTTTTGAAAACCTGAACACAGTAGTTTCAAGATACCTATTAGCCGGCCTCCATGGCAGAGTGTTTAGCACATCCTGCTACAATGCCAGGGGTTCTGGGTTCGAATCCCAGTCTGGGTATGTGTGTTTTTATGAGTGTTCATTCATCAGTTTCATCATATCATCACTCATCCTCATCTTCGCAAATTAGCCAAAAGCATCACAATAAAGCTAAATAAAATAAAGCAAATCAATCAAGACACCTATTTATCTACTGAAAACAGTTGGCAGAATTTTCAACAGGGTGCTTTGAAATAAATGTTCAATTAAAGAGAGAGATGAGAGAATGGTAGGGACAAGTTTATTTTATGTAAGATAACAATATGTTTGTGTTAGTGCCATTGAAAGAATTTAGACATTTTTCTGTTTTTTCTGCAATTTAATCATAATCAATTATATTTCTCCTTAAGTTTGAATGTTTTTATAAATAAAAGTTATTAGGTATTAGTTAATATTGAAGAAAAATTTGTCATGAAAAGTAGAATTCTATTACAATGGAGAATAGATTTACAAAATAATTTTAATTATGTATGTCAATAATTACTTATTAATATTTTGAAGTGTTCTTAAATTAAACATTTTGAAATTAAACACTTTTCAGAACTCCAATATTCTTCCAATTTTTCATGTCATGTGGAAAGATGATGTTTTTGACTCTTCAAGAAATATCTTCACAGAAGAAGGCATGTGTGAAACATTAAATTTGTTATCACCCTATGATATGTTCACTGATGATGCGTGAGTATTGTTCATCCTTATTTATATATTACATGTATCAAAGAAACATGTATGGCCCACCAGGACCCGAACCTTTGATCTTTGCTGTGCTTGGTGTGTGTGGAAATGAATTTGATCTCCATAAGAGGCAGATTTTTATGCTCTACCAATTTTGAACAATTAGGAAGCTTCTTGATGAGAAATCCAGAAATTGACTGAAAAGTAGAAATAATGAGAAACAGAATGAAATTAAGTATATCCTGACAATATATACCCACACAGCACAAAACTCCGAGGGATATTCATAGGATATCCGCAATGTTCAGATTAGGCCTTTGGATATTTTGGATATCCATTTGATTGATGTGTATTATATATACAATTTTCAATATCCATGGGAAGTCAAGGAAGTCATCAGGTGTTCATTTAATGGATGGTAAGGTAAGGTAAGAGGGTTAACCAAAATTCAAATGGGGTGGAACCCAGTGGAAGGGGAGAAGGGCAAAGTTTTACCCTAATGGCTATGCTCTGTCTCGGCAATCTCTGGAGCAAGTGAAAGAAACAAGTGTCTGTAAAAGTAGTGACTCCAGAGGACTCGACTAATAAACATATGCGAGGAGACGGGATTGAATGGAGGGGGAAGAGCAACTGCAGTTATCAGCCTTTCCCGCTGTGTGTACTGCTTCACTTTCGCTTTCTCCCCTGCTCTGCCTTTATGCACAGTCTTGCTCCACAGATTCCTGGTACTGACTATAGTCTCTACTTAGGTTCAAATAACTGGGGATTGTTCATAGAAGTCTTTGTTGGCGGCAGGAGAAAAAACAGTAAAGGGATGTAGGAATGCAGCATTTAAGAGAGTGCTGCAGTGGTAGTGTAAAGATCAAGGGAGAGGGTAGAGGGGGGCTTCTATTATGTGCTGCAGAACTATACTAGAAAACAGGTTAACTCTCTGGAAGAGCAACCTTTTGAGAACCAAGACATGCCCAGTAGCTTTCACTGGGTGATGCATCGTCAGCTCAATAAGTCCCGTCACTGCTGTTTTCTGGCTTTTGAGACCAATGTCTGCTACTGTTGCTTTCAAGTAGCTCCCCACCTGTCCTCACCATGCTGAATCAACACAGACATTTTGGAGCTTCCACTTGGGAGCTTGCACCAAAGGTGAAAGCATTAAGCATTTGGCTAAGTGGGATCTTGGATGAGTAAATAAGCTTGGAGAACTCTGATTCTGCTTCAGTAGAATTCTAGCTGATGGGATATAAAAATGACTGATCTATTCTTTGCATTTTCCTCTCTACTTCTTAAGGTATCCAAGTTTTCTTTTGATTGTTAGGTAGAGTTGTTATCATTCACATTTCTAATGGTTAAAGAAGAATATCTTCCAAGATTTTTATTTTTTAACATCCCATCATAAATATCAATGCTTTGCTGCTTTATACGTTAAATTATTAATGTCCCCTTTTTAGATATATAAAGTTAGTTGATCCCTTAGATGACTTTGATATACCTATACTCAATATTAGATGAAAATATTACAGAAATGAAATGTAAAAGGTGTCGCATAAAAAATGGGCTTTTTTAAAGGCAATGAAACTAATACTACATTTTATTTTTAAAAACATACAAACACATGAACCACATTGCAACGATACTTCACACTGAATATATATTGTACACGAAGGATGAGCAAACTAACACAATTGTAATATTAAATTGCAAGTCCTCAGTGCTCAACTGGTTTCATAATGTTATTATACTTACATTGCAAGAATTAAACAACACAACGCAACTTCCAAAATATTATTTCACTTTATAACATTTGATATAAACTAAATTTTGATTTCTGACACAAGACATTTTTTTAAGTCAATCTTCTTACATATATAACAAAAAAGAATCGAAATCAACAACTTAAAACAAATATCGACATTGATACAGCATTCTTAATCTCAATAGTTCCCTGTTAATTTTATAAACTTGTACGCAATAGAAATCAAGTAAATATTAGTTATTTGTGAATGTAAAAGACAGTCACATAGTCCCCTCACTCTCTATAGAAAACTACTCGAGGGATCAAACATTTTATGATCACCCTCTATGTTATCTAAAATGTGCAGATCACAAGGAGTTTTCTCAATACATAAACAAATTATGAGGCATATATAATTCACACATATGTGAAACAATACTTAGTAGTAGCCTTGCGGAACCCAATCTCCTTGTTGGCTAAACTACTTAATTTAAATAAAATACAATATGTACAGTCATAAAACGACTCTTCAGTACATTAATTTTGAATTATTACACATCCAATAAACACCTTGCCTCCAATTATTATTTGATCCCTATATATAACTTCATTAATATTGATTTGCTTGAACATGCCTGGTCCTTGCATAACATTTAGATATATTGGGTTGGTGCGAATGAAATGTCCGGCCCGGGTGCGTCATTGCCAAAGGCCAAAATAATCAAAACTACAATACCTGGTTAATCAAAATAGTCCCCGTCTGCAGCCACACATTTTTGTCATCGCTCAGCCAACAATTGGATTCCATGGCAAAAGAAGTCTGGAGTCTGCGACGCAAAGATCTCCTCAACGGCATGTTGCACCACCCGATCATCAGCGAAGGTCTTCCCTGTTAGGAAGTGATCGAGATACTGGAAGTGATGGTAGTCAATGGGAGAGAGGTCGGGAGAATATGCTGGATGAGGAAGGGTTAAATATTGCAACTCATGGAGAGCCTGCACCGTCCTTTGTGCGACATGTTGGCGAGCATTGTCGTGCAACACCAGGACACCATGTCTGTGGACCATTGCTGGATGCTTGTGGAGAAGTTTGTGGTGCATTTCATGGAGTTCAGCACTGTAACAATTTGCATTGATGGTTTCACCTCGCCTGAGAAAGACATGATGGATCACACCCACCATAGACCACCATACCAGCAACAACACATTCCGTGGGTGGAGAGGTGGTTTCGGAAACCGCCGTGGACGTTGATCACAATCCAACCATTGTCCTGATCATTTATGATTGTCATAAAAGATCCATTTTTCATCTGAAGTGACAATCCGATGCAGGAAACCATCCCAGTTATTCCTTACACTCAGAGAACTGCACACCTCCAGACGGCAAGTCTTGTTGACCGGTGTCAAATCATGTGGTACCCATGAGTCCAACTTTACTGATCGCACAGAGCCACCAAACGACAGTGGTATGGTGTATGCCTAACTCGTCTGCAATGGCACGAACACTTTTCCGAGGGTCCGCTTCCACAGGGTTCCTGAGGAGCTCATCCGAACATGATGTTGGTCGATGGCCACTGGGTTCATTTTGCAATGCTGTGTCACCGGAACGAAATTTGACAAACCAGTGGCGAATGGTGCGTTCATTTACCATTCCTGGCCCAAATGCACTGTTAGTGTTTTTGGCGGCTTGCTGAGCAGAATGTCCCAGTTTGAATTCGTAAAGACAAATCACTCGCAATTGTGTGTTCTCCATGGTGCACTTTCAGACGACCCTGTTCAGCAACAAACTGCATCCTGACTGTCTGGGTGCTCCAGCCTGTTTGCTGGACGTATACAGAGTTTATGACGTTAGACCTGTGATTTAAGTCAATCCCTGTGTTGTGTTGTTGAGGTGAGTTTCCCACCTCACGTCAAAGCGGACATTTCATTCGCACCAACCCAATACATATGACAAGCTTACTAATAAATACTATTACTCCTGAAAGTAACACATTTCATAACTATCATGACTGACTTCACACATCATTCTACAGATCACAGTGAAATTAATTCACCTTTCATTTCTACAATAACATTAATAACTTCAATTAATTATATTTCAAACACCATCAATAACTATAATTTCTTTCCCTCATAACAGTTAAAACATTTCAAACTTTAGACATTCTGTAATGTATCACCTATTGTGTACAAGGGCAAAATTTTCTTAACACTTAACTGGAAAGATTCATAATTTGCATAATGCCATATACAAAACATTACATAGTAACTTATAAATTTAATTGAGATGATTCACAGCAGTTTTTAATTAATCTTCCATTCCTAACAACATACTCGTACTTGATTTAATTGTCTCTCCCTTGGATCAAATGACACTGCATTTTCATTCAGTCCATTACTTAAAGTGACATTACTGTTAGGGGAAACGAATGGTCGTTCACAGGGCTGACAACAATTAGAACATAAATTTACATTACTGCTTAAACCTTGACTATTATTCGGGGAATAAGGAAAACTAGCCACATTAGGATCTGAATTGGACCTTGTTTGTAGATAACCTTGCCTTGTATTAGAACGTTTATCATTCCATGGTGTCGCACTGTCTCATCGAAATTTTGTATTGTTATAACTTCTGTTATTTGAATTTAAGTTTCTTCTAAAGAACTGTTGATTGCCATAATTATTTTGATTCCTTCTTCTGAATGTAAAGTCCTGACGCCGATCAGAATTGTCATTTACATTTTGCCCTCTATTATAAGAGCTACCACCGGATGTAGAACCAGAATTAGAATCTCTATTGTTGCGAGAAAATTGTCCATTTTTCCTTTGATTAGGATTTTGCTCACTGTTCCTTGGTTGCGTGTTAACTGTCTGAACTTTGTACTTTTGCTTATCTCTGAAATCTGATGCATTTGAATCCTTAGTAAACCTGGATGTTCTCACTTTGAAATCATTAGGCAAATCACACTTCTTACCAGACCTGGTCTTTATCAAATCCAGTCTCTTCAGTAAATTAATAACGTCGTCAACCTTCGTTAGGCCAGCACCTAATATCTTCTGTGCCGTAATTGATGGAAACTGATTAATCAAAATGTCTATGACTTCTGCATCTTTAGGACGCTCTACCAAATTGTAATATGTTGAATAAGTATGAGTGGCAAATGCCTCCATGCTCATACCGCTATTTTGATCATACTTTCTGTTACTCAATTCTGACAACTGAGCTTGCGTTAATGAGTATGAAGTGTACTGGTTCAGAAACTCATGTACAAAATGTTTGTATGTCATAAAGGAATCCACGTGCGTATTTTACCATCCCTCGGCTGGTCCTCGAAAACAATTCCGAATACATTCCAATCTCTGAACATTTGAAATCTGAAGCAAATCCAAATGGGAAGTTAAGGTTTTAATAAACTTCCTTGGGCTAGATTTCTCTGGATTTCCAGAAAATTTAGGCAACATATTCAAGTCATTCAAACGTAGATACTTTCGTGGTTGTTCCTTAGAAGTAGGTGGTTTATTTATATCAGAATCAATGATAGTAGCATGCCTATGGTGCTTGGTGTTGTAATTAGGTTTAAATCGTTTACCAGAAGTTGTTTGCATATTATTTAGATGTTTTGTTTACTTCAGACATATCAGAGTCTATATTGCTAGATTGTGAAGCATTATTTGCTGGATCAACATAACTAACATGTGAAGTTTTATGAGGCTTGTTTAATCGAGAATTTCACACATTAACTGATGAAGTAGGAGCTAACAAATTAGATTTAGGATTTCCTGTAGATTTGCGTTTTCATGACATATGCAATGGAAAAGATTCATCTTCTGAAGCACTGGAAGATGACAAGGATAAAGATACAGGATGCTCTGAGTTACGTGAAATTTCAGTAATTTTGCAATTGTTCCAAGCAGCTTTATGGATTGTTGAAGTATTAGTCATCAGCAGTTTAGCTGTTACATCATTTAATCGTGCTTCACAGATCTCAACACGTTGAATTAAACCTTCATTATTACTTTTTCTAATCTGGCTGATAACATTCCACTGCTCATTTACCTGCAAACCCAATCCAGCAACACTATCTTCTAACTTATGAATGCTGTTGGTATTCGCTTCACCAGATATATTCCACTGTTGGAAATTTTCATCCAACACTTTAATGTGTCCCTTTATTTGATCATTTGCTGTTTTGCAAGCTTCAGCAACCTGCCCAATATCCATCCGGAGTGAGTTGCCCAACTCCTTAACAGTGTTGTTCATATTTTCCATACACTTCACCATTCTGTCTTCAAGTTCTGCAAACTGCTCTTTCTGAGATTTCTCATGCTCTGATAACTGCTCTTTCTGAGATTTTTCAAGCTCTGACAACTGCTCTCTCTGAGATTTCTCAAGCTCTGACAACTGCTCTTTCTGAGATTTTTCAAGCTCTGACAACTGCTCTCTCTGAGATTTCTCAAGCTCTGACAACTGCTCTTTCTGAGACGACAACTGCTCTTTCTGAGATGACAACTGCTCTTTCTGAGATTTTTCAAGCTCTGACAACTGCTCTCTCTGAGATTTTTCAAGCTCAGACAACTTTTGCCTTATGCTGTCATTCGATTCCTTCAATTCACGAAACATGACCAATAACTGAGCATTAAAATCTGAAGTACCCGTAGGTAATGGCACGATAGGAACATTCTTCGTTGTCATTGCACTACTTTGTATTCATGACAACAGAATGAAAATATGAAGTACACAAAGGAAGGAACACTAATAAGTCTAAAATTTTTAATTCTTCAGTGTAACCAAATTCCCGCACACTGGCCACCAATTTCTTGCAACGATACTTCACACTGAATATATATTGTACACGAAGGATGAGTAGACTAACACAATTTTAAAATTAAATTGCAAGTCCTCAGCGCTCAACTGGTTTCATAATGTTATTATACTTACATTGCAAGAATTAAACAACACAACGCAAATTCCAAAATATTATTTCACTTTATAACATTTGATATAAACTCATTTTTGATTTCTGACACAAGACATTTTTTAAGTCAATCTTTTTACATATATAACAAAAATGAATCGTAATCAACAACTTAAAACAAATATCGACATTGATACAGCGTTCTTAATCTCAATAGTTCCCTGTTAATTTTATAAACTTGTACGCAATAGAAATCAAGTAAATATTAGTTATTTGTGAATGTAGAAGACAGTCACAACATCCTTACACATTGCCAATTGCAACATATGTACAGCCAAGTTTGTGCTTTGAAAATTACGTCCTACAGGTGACCCCCATTTTGTCATTGACACTCGGACAATCTGCAACAGGAATCGTCCATGTCATGTTCCAATATCTCAAACCTGTTGGTTTCTGCTTCAATACATTTCCCGTAGCTTCAAAGTTCTTCACCTACATCCTGATTGCATTGGCTGATGGAATAAGATCATGTCTCCCGAAATTAAAATGTTTAAAATAACGTCAATGTTCTCATCTCGCAGCAGCAGCAGTGCCACCATTTATATAAAATGCTCTCACAGCTATAGGATGTTGAGCTCTGCGGCAGTGATCCATCTCTGTAAATGGTGTACATTGGTGATGCAAATGACAATCAATAAGTGATGCCAACACCATTTCAGAAATTCTCACAACTGAAACAAAACAGAAAAGAAACATTTTTATGCCACACCCTGTATGTAAAAATTTGTGATATACGTATATAAAAAAAAGATACCAGTATTCTCTGTGTAAAATTCTATGTAGTGTGTGTGTGTATTTGTTGTATTTTGATACAAACATTTTTAAAATTTATTACACTTTCCCATTCTCTCTTAAAGTCACATTCCATGGGTTCGTTGGTATGATATGCAGAGCTGGAAAAATTCCAGTGGCTGGAGTCCTGAAGGAGGCTACCCATTATTACCTAGGATAGATGACGGATATCCAGTCAGAAGTTGGGGAGCAGGATCACATGCTGGACTAACCTTCTCCATGGACTTTTATCCTAATAACTTTGACCTAACATGTGCTGGTGAAAAATATGGTTTTAAGGTAAATCAAATACCAATTTCTAGTAACATATAAAATATTTATTACAGTGGTACTGCTTTCCTCTCAAGACACATTTGTAATCAAGTGTTCCGTCAAGAGAAGCTATCCTCAGATACATTCTATATCAAAATTTAAAATTAACTATATATTTTTAAAAATTATACTGTAGTTATTCGAATTGAAGATGCCATCGAATGTAAGGTTAGGGTGAACATACATCCCATTTTGACAGGGATAGTCTCGTTTCAGAGTCGTGTCTCAGTCGTCCTGTCGATATTATTAAAAAAAACACTATTTGCACCATTTTATTGATTGATTTTGTGTGTTAAGTCCACTTTATGCACAATAAGGCTAATCGGGACTGGACCTACAGTTTAAATAGGAATCCAATCTCCACCAAGGCTTGTCCCATTTTATAAAAGTTCTAGGAGTTAGCATGAAAATGAAATCTAAATTTGAGAGACATTTCATGTGTAAGAAATATGTTCCTGGAATTTTTAAACTAGTGTCATGGCTACATCGTGACAAAATAGCTCTACTGTTTCAAGCACTTCATAACAATCAAAATGTTCAGTTGTCATCAAGAATGTTCGAGCAGACAGTTGAACTGCTTTGTGTGTGTTGGGATCTTTGTAGAGCAATGAATAATAATGACAAAGAAGAGTACGTGTAGTTTCAATAGAAACCTGCAACAAGAATTTGAATTCCTTCATCTTGACACAAACTGAAAAGACAAATCTCGCGTTGTGTGTCAGATATATTGGAAGTTTTATGAACTGTTGGTGAGAATAAAGTTGTTTCCAAGAAGACTAATTCTTGAATACTTCTGGCACTCCTCAACTTCAGCATCTGGCTAACATCAAAAGTTGATCAGAAAAGACCAGAACATTATGTAGGAGTTATACCAAAATTATAGAAATTAATACCTTTTGACAACAGGAGATCATATTTCATTTTTTCTTTATGATGTATTTATGGGATGCATACTTTAATAATGACAATTTTATATTTTGTCCTAATCTATTTCTTAGAAAGCAGGAGGTGGGGGTGGTAAACTGACCCTCTTGGGATGTTCCATTTCTGGGTCAAAATATTATGGTCACCGTATGTAAGTTGCATCTTAAATATTGCTTCAGCTCTTGAGGGGAAACAAATATTTCTACTTTAATGTGCTCCTGTAATACTGGTAAATTATTAGAACAATACTGTATAGTATTACATGTAAATTTCATTGTAATTATCCAAAATTGGCAGAAAAGTGATAGAAAATTACAAAGTAAGAAATCAAATCAAATGTTACATGTACGAGGCATATTTTTTAAGTAAGTATCGTTTTGATATGTACAAAAAGCAAGTAAACTTTTATCTACATTTCCACATAATTGCCACCAATATTAAGGCACTTATCATATCGACAACAAGCTTTTGTATTCCGTCATCATAGAAGTTTGCCGCCTGAGTTGACAGCCACTGCAACACGGCCGTTTTGAGGCTATCGTCGTCATCGTGGCGCTGACCTCCAAGATGCTTCTTCAGTTGCAGAAACACGTGGTAGTCACCAGGTGCTAGATCAGGACTGTATGGAGGATGATCAAATTGTTCCCAGCCAAATGATGCGATGAGATCTTGACCAGAAAAGTCAAGGCGCTACCTAAACGTTTGCTTTTGTGCGCCTCAGTTAACATTTTTGGTACCCATCATGAGCACAATTTTCGATAGTTTAAGCATTCCGTAACAATTTCGTAGATAACACTTCTTGAAACTTCAGGGAACTCCTCTGATAATGAAGAAATCGTGAAGCGTCTGTTCTCTTTCAGTTTTTCTGCACCAAATCGACAGTGATCACTGAGGGTCACCCACTCCGTTCCTCGTCATGAACATCCATTCGGCCATCTTTGAAAGCTCTTACCAATTTTCATATCATTCTATCACTCATAATGTTTTGTCCGTACACTTCACAAATCTGACGGTGAATTTCAACTGCTTTCACACCTTTAGCACTAAGAAAACGAATAACAGCGGGTATTTCACAGTCGGCGGGATTCTCAATCGGCGGAGGCATTTTAAATACACAAAAGCAAATGTATACACAATCGATTGTTGCCACAATGGTGTCTGTGGCTTGCCAACAGATGTAGGTACACAGTGCGAATGCACGGGACACCGACCGCAGCGCTGCAGCGGTGGAATTTCAAAACGGTACTTACTTTAAAAATATGCCTCGTACATTGTAGTTACATCATTGTTACATTGTATCATTTACAGTTAACAATACTATCATAAGACAATTTAGGTAAGGGTAATTTTGATTAATACCAGTATTTTGGTAAAGATTGAAGAAAAAACTTGATTATTGAAATTTGCAAATATTACTGATACCGTGATATATTTATACATATGAACCCAGATCCAAGATTCCATTGAATCCAATATGCCATTGAATCCAAGGTGCACCTGAATTTTCAACATCTAAAATCTGAAAAAAAAAGGTTTCCTTAGAATCGAAGAAATATTGTAATTAAGATCAAATGTTTAAAAATTGGAATAGTGCACAAAGAACCTGTTTCAAAAATCTCCTTAAATATGTAATCAGGTGACTGCCTTAGTAAAAGAAGCCATACATTACTGTACAAAACCAGGATGTATGAATTATCCATTTATATTCATAAAAATTGTAATCTAATGGAGGAATTTTACAATAAGTTACAGAACATTTACAGTAACATCAGATCAGACAATTTACATTTAATCCTCCATCAGTCACACCTGGAAAAGTAACAAAATCGGTCGTGCTGTATCTGTGAGATTCTAGCATGGTTTTACTAACATATTTATGATTACTTTTAAATTTTCACCTTATTTTATTTAAGTAGTGCATATAATGATTCTTAAGCACCTTAAAAACATTGTTTTAGCACTACATATGCTATTTATTGTCATCTTACAACAAATTTATTTATGTGCATCACTCTGCTGTTCATCACAATCGCACCACATTCCAGTTCAATCTCCAAATTACCTTCTCTTACCTCTGCATTGTCACAATTGCAGAGAGACCCTTTCACTGGTGATATCATATTCATTGCATTCACCATCCCTGCTGCAGTGCATGGAATGAAGAAATTCAGTTGTTTTCCGGATCCTATTGATAAATTCTACAAACAGACTGTGCTGCCATGAACTCAGATGAAATCGGTTGCTTTGTATCTCACACATACAAACAGCCTACTAAGTCTAGCACAAACGTGCACCAGAAGGAGACTGCGCTCATCTGTATTCAAACAAAGAGGTAAGAAGTTACTGAGATGATTAGAACCACATGCCTAATCAGTTTCAAGGTATATAAACAATTTTAGTCACATGTAACTCACAGATACACAGATACAGTAAATCATGTATTGATCAAATAATAATTAACCAAGATTATTTTGAATACACCACAAATATTTTACCTTTAGTCTTTTCCGATCATGAAGCAGTTTTCATAAGTGTCCATATACCAGAGAATATAAAGGAAAAAACTGCAAAACATATCACTACTGTAGAAAAAAGAAAGTTCACCAAGGAAAACATAGAAAACTTTGTATATTCCTTAAAGAAAGAAAACTGGACTGATGTGCTCATGGAGGAAAATTTAAATACAAAAGTAAGCTTATTCACAAAGACAGTAAAATATCATTTTGAAGTAGCTTTTCCATGCAAAACATACAGACAATCCCTAAATTAAACGATATCAATTTCCTGGATAACTAAAGGGATAAAAGAATCCTATGAAACAAAAAGAAAATTATATAAAGAAATCCAGAAAAACAAGAATCCCATACTGAGAGACCACTACAAGAAATATGTAATTATTCTCAGGAAGGTAATAAACAATGCTTAGAAATTGGCCATTGCAGATAAAATCTGCAAATCTGCAAATAGATCAAAGAAACTATGGGAAATTGTTAATGATGAAACTGGTAAGAAAAGAAAGAATGTGAATGCAAAAATAGAAATAATGGCTGATGGAGAGAAAATAAGCAATCCCCTTGATGTGGCACAAATTTTTAATATATACTTTGTGAACATTCCCAATACCGTAAATAAAAATGCAGTAATCTCTACACCTAGATTAAGAACATATTTCAACAGTCCCTGAAACACAAAAACTATGTTTCTCACACCAGTAACTGAGGGAGAAATCGAAAAGGTAATTATAAATTTTAAAAATAAGTTTTCATCAGGGCCAGATGAATTTTCAAGTTCTCTACTAAAACAATGTGTGAATAGTATTTTACAACCACTAGTAAGTATTTGTAACACATCTTTAGAAACATGTATTTTTCTTAGTGAGTACAAAATAGCAAAAGTGAGACCATTATTCAAGAAAGGCAACAAAGAAGAATGCTCAAACTATAGGCCAATTTCTCTTTTGTCAGTCTTCTCTAAAGTAATAGAGAAAATTATGCTAAATAGATTAGTAACTTTCTTAGAAATATACGACATTTTATCCAAACATCAATTTGGATACCAAAAAAGTAAATCAATATCAGAAGCTATTTTTGAATTTACAAATAACATACTAAAATCGAGAGACAAAAAAATGCATGTGTATGGATTATTTTTAGATTTTACCAAAGCATTTGATTTGGTTCAGCATGACATTTTACTAGATAGAATGGACCATTATGGAATGAGAGGTTTAGCAAAAAAATTGGTTCACGTCTTATTTAAAAGACTGATGTCAGTATGTAGATATTAACGAAATCAAATCAATTTTTATTTGGCAAAAACGCATATAAAAAAATTATGAAGAATGTATCCCTCTCAATCCTAACAAAACAAATGTTCAATGAATTTCAAATATTACTTCTTCATATTATTGTACATATTAGAAACGTTGTACTTTATTCATACAAATTCTAAAATCTTATCAAAAAATCTATACATACAGAAGTACAGCACTCGTATGCATAACTCCCTCCACCTTTCTACTGTCCGCACATCCAAAACACATAGCAGTCTAGGATTTCAAGGTGTAAAACTCTATAACAAGCTGCCAGAAGAATTCAGGAATCATAATCCAACCAAATTTAAAATAACAGTAAAAAGCTTGCTGATGAAGTATTAGTTTTATAGCAGAGAGTAGTACTTAGATAATATTTTCATTAATAGACATAATTAAGCTTTGATTTTCTTCTATTTTTTGTTATTTTATTTTTATGTTCACTAATAGCCATAACCTTTGATTTTTCTCTTTTCTTATGTTATTCTATACTCTTTTATACTTTTTAATATGCATAAGTATGTGTTAATTCCTTTGTACTCAAAATTATACATGTAATTGACCTATCCCATATCATAGTGATATTTGTACTTATATGATCAAGTGGATGGAAATAAATCATATCAAATAAATATCATATCATATCAAATGCCTCTATCTGCAATACCACTATAATACTGATCATGGCATGCTCAAGTGAGGGTTGGTAGCATCATAAACCCCACCTCCCTTTTGACCTGGCATTCTTTAAAAAAATATAACAAACCACTAATAACACTGTCCAACAAAATTTAAGTTTTTGTCTGTTAAAAGAGAAGTTGGGGGTGATTCAAATTGAATTTGATGTGCTGATTTCAAATCTAATTACAGAATTTATCCATCACCCATGAAATTTGAGTAACAGGGTACATACAAAATATCAGGTACATACAAATCTTATATAGCCTTATAGTGATACAATGCAATGTTATTTACAATGGCATATCTGGAATGTCTTCGAACTTGATTTTCGTCTGTACTTTGCCTGAGGAACATCTCTTTTTAGTGCCCAGCAATAATCTGCCAACATATTTGGAGTCCATTTTCATTGGTATTGCCTTTCCATTTCACCAATATCCTGGTGGAAATGTTCTCCATGTTCGTCGCTCATTGTCCCAAGGTTTTGCGGGAAGAAACGAGGTGGGAGTCTTGAAAGTGTATCTTCAGGGACATATTACACCCCAGAGCATGACAAGTTCTCTGTAATTTTCTGACTTGTAGTTTCTGAGGAAATTTATGCAAACTTCCTTGAAAGATTGCCAAGCAGCCAATTCCAGCTCATTTAGGTTCTTTTCAAAATCATTATCTTTTATTAGTTTCCTGATTTGAGGGCCAACAAATATTCCGTCTTTAGTTTCACCTCAGTAATTCGCGAAAACCTCTCTTTGAAGAACATAAATCCACTACCCTCGCGGTCCATTCCTTTTACAAAATTCTTCATCAGACCAAGCTTTATGTAGAGAGGAGGCAATAAGATTTTGTCTGAACTTAAAAGTGGTGGATGAAAAAAATTCTCCTGTCCTGGGATGAGTGACTCTCTCTTCGGCCAGTTCTTTTTAACATAATGCTTTTTCCTATGTCTGCTGTCCCATTTACACAGGAAACAGCAAAATTTGGTGTAACCTAGTTGCAATCCTAAGAAGATAGCAATAACTTTTAAATCTTCACATATCTGCCAAGAGTATTTACAGTACTGGATATTTGTTAATAACAGTTTCATGTTTTCATAACTTTCCTTCATGCCCCAGGAATATGCTACGGGAATGCTTGGATATTTATTCCAATTATGCAGTAGCACTCCTTTCAAACTTGTTTTCGAAGAATCTAAAAAACAAACGCCATTCTTCACAATACCTAGTCACTCTAATAGACCATAGATGTTACAACAGAAAACAAGGTCCTTATCTTCAGCATACATATCTACAAAGTCTTTTTGGCGTTGCCGAAAAAGAGTAACTAGTGTCACTCTCCAACAAATGTCATCCTTTTAATCGCGATGCAAGCAGTTCTGCTTTACCATTACTTAACTCTAGATCTCGAACTAAATCGTTAAGATCCTCTTGAGTTATTAAGTGAGGTTCAGCTGTTGAAACACTCCCCACAAAATCAGGATCATTATGCAATTCGCTACATTTGTTAGGAACACTTTCACTTTCTTCCGTTATACTTATGTGATCTGGTGGAGCAGGTATAGGAACTCCAGGTCCATAAGGCACCGGTCAAGTTGATGATTCTAGTGATGGATATTTCACTGTTTGCCTTGATTTCGAATTTATCCCAGATATATTTGTCAAGCAAAAATAGCAGTCTGTTATATGATCCTTAGGTTCCCGCCATATCATAGGAACTCCAAAAGGCATATGACGAGATCATTTCAGCCAAACACTCAAAAGCGTTATGCAGTTCACACAACAGATATCAGGGGCCCATTTCTTGTTTTTGTCTATCTTATTGTCAAAGTAACACTCATAAGCTTTTCTTACACAAGGTGTAAATGTTCTCCTATTTGCTTTTAAGGTCAACTCACCACAGATATAACAAAAATTGTTCCTGTCGTTTACGCAACTTCTTGACATGATTCTGTCTTTGCTTCGAAACACTCACTGGAACTGAAGAACACTCAAGAAAGCTTCTTTCCTCCAGACAACTTGCTATTGAAATGAGAAGTAGACATAACAGTTAAATCACAGCATTGTGTTGAAAAGTTAATCATTGTCAAATTTTTCAGTTGGATTGTTTAACAAGTTTAATTGTTGTCATTCATGAAGACATCAATGGCCTAGAATTACTAGTGTATTGTTGGAGCAAAGACATAAAAATATTTTAAATATTTCCTACCAATCAGCTAATTATGGACTGCAGGCTGCAGTAATAATGCAGAATTATATTTTTATTGTTACAAAAAAATGGTGGGTGATTGACAATTTCTGACTTCATTTTCGGAATCAGCAGGTGGCAAAACATAAATAACCGTTGAAATTTTACTTTCAACAAAACCATTGTTGGACAGTGGAATGATTAATCTGTTTCTCATCTCTGAAATCAGTGCTTGAAAAATTGTTTCCTGCAATTGGAGTACTTGAGTACTGTAAAGGTAAGTTGAGGTAAATTAAATCAAAATACTGAATGGTCTATAAATGTATTTAAAAATACTTGGAAAATTCAAGGAATATGTTTGTGCAAAATGAGTGGTAACCCTGTGATTTTATTATATTTTTTTATGAATATGAAGGAAAAAATCATGTCCCTTGATTTTGTACAATAAATATCTAAATATGCATTTCATTTTCAAAGAAGTCACCTGAGTATCAATAATTTATGTACATAGTCATTGAATACTTGTAATTTTATATGGCATCAGCAGAAGATCAGTTAGCAACACCGGTTAACCCTCTAGCAGGCAAGTTGGGGGACTTCGTTACCCCACAACCATGTTTTTTTTTGTTTTTTTTTTGGCATGTCTAGACATGACTGTTTCCAGCCTACCGTTCACCCTGCTATTACTCTATTGGAGTTTCTGCTACCAACAGACGGTGGTGTCATTTTCATATCTATGTAGCAGAAGCATGCCTCCGTTTGTTTACATTCTTGGGGAGCCGATTCCCATGGCAGAGTGCTTAGCACAATCATACTACGATGCGGAGTCCTGGGTTTGAAACCCAGCCTGGGCATGGTTGTTTGTGAGTGTCCATTTATCAATTTCATCATATCATCACTCATCTCCATCTTCACAAATTAGGCAAAAGTGGCACAAAAAGTGAAGTAAATTATAGCAAATCAATCAATCAATCAAACATTATTGGGGTAAGTGAGTTTCCTCATGCACATTCTCATATACGGTCAGTCACATAATTATTCGGACAGATAAGATTTCTGAATATTTACTGACGTAATCATGATATAATACAATGATAAATGTTTAATATTTATTTAACAAACAAAACACAATATGAGCACACTGTTAATAGGTTATAGGTGTTTTCCTCACTTCTTTTTCCAACTTACACCAGAGGTGCTCAATGACGTTCCAGTCTGGAGACTGTGGTGGAGGATGGAGCACTTTTGGGCAGTTGTACAATAACCATTCTTGTACTATGCGGGAAGTGTGCTTCGGGTCATTATATTGATAAAACAAAAAGTTACAAAGAATGCCCATCATTTCAGCACTAGTCTTTAGATTTGACTTCAGAATGTCAAGGTAACAGTACCTGTCCATTGTCTGTTCAATGAAAGCCAATTTACCAACGCCTTGGGCCGACATGCAGCCCCAAACTATTACGTGACCACCCCCGTGATTCACTGTTGCTTGCAAATTTTTCCCTCGGAGCTCCTCATTTGGTTTACGCCACACTGTTACCCTCCCATCTGACTCAAACATTGAATTTACTCTCGTCAGTGAAAATTACCTGATTCCACCATGTCTGATCCTTTCCTAAGTGTTCCTTTGCGAACACCAGTCTTTTTGTCCTTTTTGGCTTACTTACAAATGGCTTTCTCCTGGCTACACTGCCATGATAGTTTGAACTTCTGAGCACTCTTCGTATAGTTGCAGGATGACTATGCTTTCCACACTCCTCAGCTACCTCAGCACACACCATTGGAGCACTCATCTTTGTTTTGTTTTTTAATTTTCCTCACGATTACTGTCTCTTCTCTGGGGGAAAAAATTCTTGGTCTCCCTGTATAACCGTGGGACTCGATCCTGTCTTCATCTTTAAATCGCTTAATAATATCTGCAACTGTACTTTTTATCATTTTCAACATTGAGGCAATTGCACAGTAAGTTTTACCCTTAGCGTGGTGCCATATCACTGACGTTGTTCAAATGAACTTTCCTTTCCTCTTCGCCCCATTTCTACATAGAAAATGTTCTTATATCACAACTTTGTTAAACAAAACACGATCGTAATTGCTATAGAAACCTACAGGAAACCAGAGTTAATATATATGAACAGAGTATACATACATCAATCAATCCGTAAATCAAAATTGTCACTGTATCACAAACTTACGTTAACATTTACTATGTGTCCGAATAATTTTGTGGCACTATTTTTGCAATGGTAGGGATTCATCCTTTGTTATATTGTTGCTGATGTTCGTTTTTTAACTTTTTATCGTCCAATTTTGTGCTAAACATGACATTTTTTAAACGAAAATCAACTTCAACGCTGTACACAGATTTCACTCCTTTCCCGCTCTTAAACGTTAGAAATTTACTGTGTGTCCGAATAATTATGTGACTCACTGTAAGAAAAATTTCAATTTTTATTACTATTTTCTGCTTGCTTTTGTATATACTATAAGTTTAATCAAATATCACTTTTAAAGCAATAAAATTTGATTCATATTTCATATTTCTACCTTTATCATGCCATTTATTGGATGAACAACAACTTGTTAAAAAGAAATTTAAAAAATAAATATTTGTAAACAGTTGTAAACTCTAAGACACAAACAAAGTATGTAGGAGCCTTATTATTATACAAGAGAAAATAAATTTATATCACAAATATGATTAAACTCAAAGATACATGTATATTATGTAATAACAACTTATCATTACATAAGTGAAAATAAACAAATAAAAAATAAACATTTGCAAATTCAAAGACACAAATAAAAAATGTAAGAAAATATTTAAATAAAGGAAAACGATTATAAATTTAAAAAGAAAATTCCCTGGGGTAACAAAGTCTCCCATGTGCCCACCAGAGGGTTAAAATTTTGTATCAGCCCATCTGTAATGTAATTTTATGTGCATTTCTCATCATGTGATCTAACTACAAGTTTTGAATATTTCAGATGCTGCTTCACAATCCAGCTACATTCCCGCAAATGAGCCAGAGGTACTTAAGACTTCCCTTAGACTATAGCATTGTGCTGGCAGTTAAGCCACGCATACTTACCACCAGCAATGATCTGAGGGGCTACACACCAGACCGCCGTCTGTGTTATTTCAACTCTGAGAGACAACTAAAATTCTTTAAACTCTACACGCAAGACAACTGTAAACTGGAGTGTCTTACAAATTACACCTTGATTAAATGCCAATGTGTCATGTGGTACATGCCAAGTAAGTTCTTTTTCATTGATTGATTGATTGATTTGGTGTTTTAAGTCCACTTTATGCACTGTATGGCTAATCGGGACTCGACCTACAGTTTAAAGTGTGATCCGAACCAGTATGAGCCTCCACCGGGTATCAAACCCGGGACCCCTTGGATACAAGGCACTACCAGTAGCGGCTCGTGCCTAAAATAACAGGTGAAGAAGTACATTTATAGGCAATGAAAAACAAATAGTAAGTGTCAGTGGGCCCCCACAATTTAAAATTTTTTTTGTCTTCATCCGTCCATCTTAAAAATGGTGTCTGCAACAAATTACACACTAAGTCATTTACTGGGTTCATTGTACAAACCACAGCTCAACACATGATAGGAAACGCGAAACACACACACACGGAACAAGATCTCACGAGAACGCAACACTTTTGACACAACCACTGGATGCAATGTTTTCTGTCGATGAGAGAACTGCTGCACCTAGATGGCAACACCCATTCAATTCCAATGCTAGGTGACGTCAGCGTTGCCATGACAACTGGCTAAAGTCTTCTGCAACCTGGTGGCATCTGCTCTTGGTCTGTTTATGCTACGACGAACTCTTCACGAGCGTAGCGGCAAGCGGAGTATTATTTGAGTATTATCATGTGTGTTCTGCTGGGAAATAGTTTAATTTAACAAGCAAATTAAAAATGTCAATATTAATTTGAAAATTAGGTGAAAACATCTGCACTTGTTGCACTTGGTCAGCCGCCACTGGGCACTACTACCACTGTGCCATCAGGGAAGCCTCGAAATGTTCTTTTTGAGAAATATACTATGATTGCAGTTATCTTCCATTCAAAAGGCACATAAAATTTGTCCTGTATATTTCATTTCAGATTACTGAAAATTATGCTTACAGAAACAACTTATTATAACATTTCTTATGAGAAATGTAGCAATACTGAACATAATATTCCTTAGTAATGTTAAACAGTTGTTCTTTTTACTTTTTATGTATTGAACTGTGGTGCCTTGTTTTATGTATATCAAGACATGCCACTCCACCCAAGACCCTGGATGCCTTCATTCAAAGGGTCGACAATTATATCGTAAAATGTTTTAAATTTTTGACATGCAGAAATCTATATTATATATATATAGTGGACAGGGAATGAATTTTAAAATCCCACAACTTAATGATAAGGTAGAGAAATCTAACTGCATTCATAATCCAGTTGTCTTAACCAGAACTAGTTTATTCCTTTTTAATGGTTTGATGTTTCATATACAGAGCCATAGATAGTGAAAATATAATTTGATGCCTGCTGCAATGAATTCTCCCCCATTCTTTCAACGATACATTGTCAAAATGGATTTTATCTCAAGAGGAACGTTCCTGTGACAAGTTAGAAATGCATTTTACATGATTTATTTCTCTGGTATCAGGTAATTTACAATGTGTTAATATTATGCAATTAGATGAATTCAAATGCATTACCATTTCAGCTGCAGATTTGTTTCACACAAAAGAAAATACATTGACTCAGGTTTCCCTTCAATAGTCTATCCTCTTCTACATCTTTTCTCAATTTAGCTCTTGTAAAATCCAAGAGAGATGAAGAGACTCAAATGCCTGTACTCTCTCTAACAATAATTTATGACAGGAAATCGGTTGCAGGTTGAGGTCACAAACAAATGTGTTTCAGCATAAAATTTATTTTCACATCATCTTCTCACAGCAGCTTTGTTGTCCCTGTTTGAGATTTTGGTTTCTTTGTATGATTACAAATGGTGTTGTATCGCTAATATAAGTTTATTTTATTTTCTGCTGGCCCCCATGTTGGAGTGGGTAGCAAGCACATTGTGCTACGACACCAAGGGTCTCGGGTTCGAATCCCAGGCTGAGCATGGCTGTTTGTGAGTGTCCATTCATCAATTTCATCATATCATCACTCATCCCCATCTTTGCAAATTAGCCAAAAGTGACACAAAAGTGAAGTAAAATAAAGCAAATCAATCAATCTTTTCTTTTCTTCTTCTATTTCAATATGATTGTGTTTGCACAAGAAATGAACGGTAATAAAATATTCAATAATACAGCGTGTTTCAAAAAGAATGTACGTTTTTCGCATGCATATTGCGACGGACTAAATAAGATTGTATTAAATTTATTAGTTTAAACCCAGGAGCAACGACTCAATAATTGAGTCTCATCAATCTTGCGACGAGCTACATGACCTTCGTTTAAACTTCTATGAGTGAACAAAAAAAAGTGTTCAAAACTATTTTTTTTTTGATTTAAACTAGGCTGCAACTACACAACAACTGAGATTCAACAATCTTAAGACGTGCTAATGTCGTTAGTTCGAATTGTTTGTTTCGCGGAAATTTGCCTGGTAACGCCGGTGACGCGCGCAGCGCACTGCGAAAGAAATTTTTATACCTTTAGGTTTCAAATGGTAATACTTGATTTACAACTAACAATAACCACTTTCCATTGTAACAACACTAACCCAATTTACACATGCGAAATTCCCCCCCTCTGTGGAAGAATTAATCATTAAAGCATATACACAAACAACGAAATACGAATGAAAGAAATGTTGAAGAACGCAAATAGAAACACAAGAAACAATGAACTTATTTATTGAGTTGAAAATAACAAATGTTTCCGGTTTATGAGAGCATTATCAATCAGTCCTTATTAAACTATGAGACGTGACACAACTATCGATACGTGATTGAAAAAATTACCATTTATGGTCATTAGGCCTACACATTATATGTTATATAAAATGGGTTACAAAAGTCCATAATATTTCCTAAAATTGACGTAAAACCAATCTGGGAACATGCTACTCATTTATTTTAGCATGTTTTGTACGTTTCTCGAACGAGAATAGTTCGTTTTATGTGTGCACACAACTTTTTTCAGACATGGCGTCGATGGCCATTTTGTAATTAACGCATGGTTTGTAGCGAGTACTAGTACTGTGTCAAATAAGTTCCAACACACGCGAGATAGCTATCTCTTAAACGAACTTTGCTTATCCGTAGGTACCACGATTTGCGAGAATTTTCTTCTTCTCAAAGTCACTTAAGGAAATTTAGTTTCCTTACCTTGTGTCTCGGGAACGAAGAATCCAGCATGCACGAGTCCACTCCTTACCTCTCTGGGAACCGAGAGCTCGACTCACTTCCAACGTTTTATCTGCGTTGTATTTTTACTCCATGCTTTTATCCACCGTTTTGTCCTAACAGCAGATGTCATAATCGTCCAGAAACCACTGAAAACAATTACAATTTCCTCAATCGTCGTGACATAACTTTCTTCACTCCATTTTTCTGTCCCGGAAGTCCTGTTTCGATCACCACACCCCTATCGATAACTACCATTCTTTTTCGCAGAGCACAATTGTCTTTACCAAGCAACAATTTACATGATTTAGAACTCACACGTTAACAAATATGTGTATATGTTAAAGAATCTATTATAATGCTTATTAAGATAAACTTTTTGCTGTTAATTAACCAATAGCATCTAGACCAAAACGCTGTAAATGTTATTATTTTGCGCCATTACCGCGAACTGTCCATGCGTGCAATGACCGACACATCAAAATGTCCTTGTGCATAAGGAAACCGCGAGAAAATCGGATATCAAACAAAGGAATTTACAACTTAAACGCGCACAACGGTCAGAGCCATCTAGCGACTCTTCGCGTAAGTACTAAAGCAACAAAGTTTTTATATTGCATAGGCATTCCACCTATCGTGAATTCTCTGCACTAGACGAGTTCATCGTCTTAGGACATAAGTTGGGCTACTTTACCCCAGCAAACACACACGAAACTCAAGTTTCTTGAATACCTTATGACAGTTCGTCATAAATGGCGCCCAACATAGGGCTGAACCCTCACACAATACTTTTGATACAATACTAAATTTAGACTTACATCAAATAAACATTCATATTCTACATATTCACTAATATACATATTTAATATATACAGACATATTACTATATTGTTTACAATATGAAACATCCCGGTTCACCAACTCTGGTGGCTTCATCATTCTCCCGAAAGAAGGAACCCCGCATGTGTCTTGGTGTCTTGCAAAACATAGTGGCTTGTATATTCTTGGTTGGAGCAGGAAACAAATGAATGCCTAGGCCCACCGCAACATTATACTTACTTGACTAATAGCCCGCCGCAAGCATAACCTAACTTGACTTTTACAACATCATATCTGCCCTCACCCGCAAACTCAACATAGCCCCCATGGAACTACCTAAACAACTTTTTATTTTGCTTTTGGATTCATTCAATCAGAGTTAATAACTATTGTAAATGTTTCACCTTATTTTGGAGCAATCAGGAAGATTTCAGGCTCATCTCGCACGCTAGTACGCCGCCGAAATTTCACCTACTTGGTCAACTCGCCCGCCGCAGGCTCAATCTCACTTTACCCATACGAGAAATTTTAACCTTGAACTTCCCCTACCCCGCCTTTATCTACACTGTCCTTAACTACCACGTCTGATTTACAGCTAAACCCCAACGTCTGTAACATTTCATCCACACCTTCCAAATTCAAATCTAGTAATCTCTTCACCCACATTTTTACCTTGTCCTCTGAACAATTCCAAACTTTACAATTTTCTATCGACTGGTGATCCAATTTTTCTCCTGTCACACAATCTATCAATGAAAGCCTAGAATCCTTTAACATGTTAAATTTACTAATACACAATATCTATATTCAAAATAGATCCCATAAAACTCAAAATTTGGTGTGTCAGATAGCTAGAAATATGTTTTTCTTACAAACACAATTCGATGTTTGGACAAACTCAGTAACCTTAATTGCAACTGTGCAAGGAGAATTCACCAAAGTCAGAAGCTACATCAAACAGATGACGTCAACAGCTCCGTAAATACATGGCGCGCAATTACTGCCACCAAATGTACCACTACCATTTTTGTTATTAATCTTGGAACCGAACCAGGATACTCGCCTTAAGTAAACCAAAGATACGTTTTATATGTCTTATAATTTCATGCTGCTATGCAAGATTAATTGAAATTTATTTGTTTCCTCTTGAATACTGGTTACTATCGGGTGGCATATCTCAGATACCCCCTACCATCACCATGTCATGTATACAGAGAAATCAAACCTATTGAATGTCGTTACTTAAACTCTCCAAAATACAGACTCCAGACGAACTTGTGTCAGGACTAAGCCTATACTAATGGCAAATGTCCCCTCAACACTTTATCGTTCTCACATTTCCTTGCGTGGAGACGTATTTTACAAAGGACGAACAAATACAACATCTAGTGTCCCTGATGTTCCCTTGTGTTTCTTTAGTACGCCAATCAACACGATTCTACTCGAGAAATTCGCACAAAATTTTGCAATGAAACTTGCATGCACATGTAACAACAAATTCAAAATGATACTGCCCACTTAAAAGCTGTTGGCTCCAAAATGATAGTCAGGCTGCTCGACTTGTTAAATGCTCCCATTTCAAATTTCCCGCATCAGACTGTCCATCAGATATCTTTCCTGAGCTATAAATTTGACACTAGACCCCAACTGAACTGACGTTTGAAAATAAAAAAAAAATTAGTATTCAAATGATAATTATATTCAAAAATTTATTTTAAACTACCCAAAGATACATACGTTATTAAATCCGTCAAACTAAATATATTATCTTTAATATTTACATTTTGTACAAAGAAAAGTTACTATTACTGATTAAAGAGTGATGATCGCTCCGATGATCTCATCAGGCTTCATCTTTGAGCAATCATACTCAACCATATGCATCCCATGCCATTTTCTTCTGACATGAGTGCGATGCCAGATCATTCTAACCCTGTACCAAAGAGACAAAGCCAAGAGAAGACAAATACTCAAAATTTCCCCCAAAACTTTTGTGCTGGTACTTTTCCGAGGAGACCTTTTTGTTCTTCTCTTCCTAATATGGCTTGGATGGAGAGACACTCTTCCTCCAGCAACAGTTCGACTTACTACCAAAGTTTTCTTGGGAAGTGAGTCAGTAGGTGACTTCATTTTAACTCTGATGCGCCTCCCATATCTGACTGAATAACCAGTGCCTAATTTCATGAAAGAAACGACACATGCCTTACTGGCAATTCTTTTGGGCATAAGAACACGCATAGGACCACACCTAATACAACTTCTGGGTTCGATTACTGAATTACTCACAACAGTCTGCAATGGATAACCAACTACTGGTATGACTACGTTGTGTACCGAATGATCTTGAACTATGGACACTAAAGGTAAGTCAATACTATTTTCCCCAACAGACACAACAGACAGGATAGATTTGTTCTGAGATGATACTGAATTTGAGTGTAGACACTGAGAATCCACCTTACTTTCCGGACACCCTGTATCAACTTGCACCGTGTGGACACGCTTACTCAACGAAGATGAACCTAGAGAACCACTTTGTTTACAACCAACACCCAGTAAAGGAATTTGCAAGCTCGGTTTTAGGAAAGATGCATCTTTTGTGCAAAAGCCGACAGGGAAAGACTCGTCTCTGTTACCCGACACCCCAAAAGATCACTCCTCGCTTATCAAATATTTTCCTTTATTACCCTTGTGGTGTTCTTGCTCTAACGTTCTGTTTCGGTTCATTTCGCTGGTACTCTGAGCATAACTTTCTGACCAGGAAGTCAGAGTGCCTGTGCAGTGGTCATGTTCGACCGAATGTGAAGTACACATGCAATTGGTGACCGCAGAAGAAGTTACAACACCATTCATCAGTTCAACTTTACTCCCTGACAAATCAAACTCCTTCGTCAAAGATTCATGCCTTTTTTCTACCAACTCAGCCCTGTACTGTGATACTGAAAGTGTGAGATCGTGCAGACCCTCACTTGTTTTAACTGCTTCTTGCCGCAAGTCTAAGATACATTTGCAGGTATCACTGAGGTATGACTGAAGTTTCCCCACCAACCTACTAGTGTGAGCGGTAAGTTCAGACTTGAGCAACTGATTGCTTTCATTGAGTTCTGATTTGAGCAACTGATTGCCTTCATTGAGTTCTGATTTGAGCAACTGATTGCTTTGTTTAATAAAGGCGAACAAGGACTCTAACGTGACCGGTTCCTGCTCCGTTGCCATTATTAATATTAGCTTAAACAACAGCAATCAACCAAATGAAGATTAACCTACTTGAAACCCAACAAGAAATTCACTAACGCAGCCCCTCTGCACTTGAGTCCTCGTAATCTTGCGACGGACTAAATAAGATTGGATTAAATTTATTAGTTTAAACCCAGGAGCAACGACTCAATAATTGAGTCTCATCAATCTTGCGACGAGCTACATGACCTTCGTTTAAACTTCTATGAGTGAACAAAAAAAAGTGTTCAAAACTATTTTTTTTTTTATTTAAACTAGGCTGCAACTACACAACAACTGAGATTCAACAATCTTAAGACGTGCTAATGTCGTTAGTTCGAATTGTTTGTTTCGCGGAAATTTGCCTGGTAACGCCGGTGACGCGCGCAGCGCACTGCGAAAGAAATTTTTATACCTTTAGGTTTCAAATGGTAATACTTGATTTACAACTAACAATAACCACTTTCCATTGTAACAACACTAACCCAATTTACACATGCGAAATTCCCCCCCTCTGTGGAAGAATTAATCATTAAAGCATATACACAAACAACGAAATACGAATGAAAGAAATGTTGAAGAACGCAAATAGAAACACAAGAAACAATGAACTTATTTATTGAGTTGAAAATAACAAATGTTTCCGGTTTATGAGAGCATTATCAATCAGTCCTTATTAAACTATGAGACGTGACACAACTATCGATACGTGATTGAAAAAATTACCATTTATGGTCATTAGGCCTACACATTATATGTTATATAAAATGGGTTACAAAAGTCCATAATATTTCCTAAAATTGACGTAAAACCAATCTGGGAACATGCTACTCATTTATTTTAGCATGTTTTGTACGTTTCTCGAACGAGAATAGTTCGTTTTATGTGTGCACACAACTTTTTTCAGACATGGCGCCGATGGCCATTTTGTAATTAACGCATGGTTTGTAGCGAGTACTAGTACTGTGTCAAATAAGTTCCAACACACGCGAGATAGCTATCTCTTAAACGAACTTTGCTTATCCGTAGGTACCACGATTTGCGAGAATTTTCTTCTTCTCAAAGTCACTTAAGGAAATTTAGTTTCCTTACCTTGTGTCTCGGGAACGAAGAATCCAGCATGCACGAGTCCACTCCTTACCTCTCTGGGAACCGAGAGCTCGACTCACTTCCAACGTTTTATCTGCGTTGTATTTTTACTCCATGCTTTTATCCACCGTTTTGTCCTAACAGCAGATGTCATAATCGTCCAGAAACCACTGAAAACAATTACAATTTCCTCAATCGTCGTGACATAACTTTCTTCACTCCATTTTTCTGTCCCGGAAGTCCTGTTTCGATCACCACACCCCTATCGATAACTACCATTCTTTTTCGCAGAGCACAATTGTCTTTACCAAGCAACAATTTACATGATTTAGAACTCACACGTTAACAAATATGTGTATATGTTAAAGAATCTATTATAATGCTTATTAAGATAAACTTTTTGCTGTTAATTAACCAATAGCATCTAGACCAAAACGCTGTAAATGTTATTATTTTGCGCCATTACCGCGAACTGTCCATGCGTGCAATGACCGACACATCAAAATGTCCTTGTGCATAAGGAAACCGCGAGAAAATCGGATATCAAACAAAGGAATTTACAACTTAAACGCGCACAACGGTCAGAGCCATCTAGCGACTCTTCGCGTAAGTACTAAAGCAACAAAGTTTTTATATTGCATAGGCATTCCACCTATCGTGAATTCTCTGCACTAGACGAGTTCATCGTCTTAGGACATAAGTTGGGCTACTTTACCCCAGCAAACACACACGAAACTCAAGTTTCTTGAATACCTTATGACAGTTCGTCATAAATGGCGCCCAACATAGGGCTGAACCATCACACAATACTTTTGATACAATACTAAATTTAGACTTACATCAAATAAACATTCATATTCTACATATTCACTAATATACATATTTAATATATACAGACATATTACTATATTGTTTACAATATGAAACATCCCGGATCACCAACTCTGGTGGCTTCATCATTCTCCCGAAAGAAGGAACCCCGCATGTGTCTTGGTGTCTTGCAAAACATAGTGGCTTGTATATTCTTGGTTGGAGCAGGAAACAAATGAATGCCTAGGCCCACCGCAACATTATACTTACTTGACTAATAGCCCGCCGCAAGCATAACCTAACTTGACTTTTACAACATCATATCTGCCCTCACCCGCAAACTCAACATAGCCCCCATGGAACTACCTAAACAACTTTTTATTTTGCTTTTGGATTCATTCAATCAGAGTTAATAACTATTGTAAATGTTTCACCTTATTTTGGAGCAATCAGGAAGATTTCAGGCTCATCTCGCACGCTAGTACGCCGCCGAAATTTCACCTACTTGGTCAACTCGCCCGCCGCAGGCTCAATCTCACTTTACCCATACGAGAAATTTTAACCTTGAACTTCCCCTACCCCGCCTTTATCTACACTGTCCTTAACTACCACGTCTGATTTACAGCTAAACCCCAACGTCTGTAACATTTCATCCACACCTTCCAAATTCAAATCTAGTAATCTCTTCACCCACATTTTTACCTTGTCCTCTGAACAATTCCAAACTTTACAATTTTCTATCGACTGGTGATCCAATTTTTCTCCTGTCACACAATCTATCAATGAAAGCCTAGAATCCTTTAACATGTTAAATTTACTAATACACAATATCTATATTCAAAATAGATCCCATAAAACTCAAAATTTGGTGTGTCAGATAGCTAGAAATATGTTTTTCTTACAAACACAATTCGATGTTTGGACAAACTCAGTAACCTTAATTGCAACTGTGCAAGGAGAATTCACCAAAGTCAGAAGCTACATCAAACAGATGACGTCAACAGCTCCGTAAATACATGGCGCGCAATTACTGCCACCAAATGTACCACTACCATTTTTGTTATTAATCTTGGAACCGAACCAGGATACTCGCCTTAAGTAAACCAAAGATACGTTTTATATGTCTTATAATTTCATGCTGCTATGCAAGATTAATTGAAATTTATTTGTTTCCTCTTGAATACTGGTTACTATCGGGTGGCATATCTCAGATACCCCCTACCATCACCATGTCATGTATACAGAGAAATCAAACCTATTGAATGTCGTTACTTAAACTCTCCAAAATACAGACTCCAGACGAACTTGTGTCAGGACTAAGCCTATACTAATGGCAAATGTCCCCTCAACACTTTATCGTTCTCACATTTCCTTGCGTGGAGACGTATTTTACAAAGGACGAACAAATACAACATCTAGTGTCCCTGATGTTCCCTTGTGTTTCTTTAGTACGCCAATCAACACGATTCTACTCGAGAAATTCGCACAAAATTTTGCAATGAAACTTGCATGCACATGTAACAACAAATTCAAAATGATACTGCCCACTTAAAAGCTGTTGGCTCCAAAATGATAGTCAGGCTGCTCGACTTGTTAAATGCTCCCATTTCAAATTTCCCGCATCAGACTGTCCATCAGATATCTTTCCTGAGCTATAAATTTGACACTAGACCCCAACTGAACTGACGTTTGAAAATAAAAAAAAAATTAGTATTCAAATGATAATTATATTCAAAAATTTATTTTAAACTACCCAAAGATACATACGTTATTAAATCCGTCAAACTAAATATATTATCTTTAATATTTACATTTTGTACAAAGAAAAGTTACTATTACTGATTAAAGAGTGATGATCGCTCCGATGATCTCATCAGGCTTCATCTTTGAGCAATCATACTCAACCATATGCATCCCATGCCATTTTCTTCTGACATGAGTGCGATGCCAGATCATTCTAACCCTGTACCAAAGAGACAAAGCCAAGAGAAGACAAATACTCAAAATTTCCCCCAAAACTTTTGTGCTGGTACTTTTCCGAGGAGACCTTTTTGTTCTTCTCTTCCTAATATGGCTTGGATGGAGAGACACTCTTCCTCCAGCAACAGTTCGACTTACTACCAAAGTTTTCTTGGGAAGTGAGTCAGTAGGTGACTTCATTTTAACTCTGATGCGCCTCCCATATCTGACTGAATAACCAGTGCCTAATTTCATGAAAGAAACGACACATGCCTTACTGGCAATTCTTTTGGGCATAAGAACACGCATAGGACCACACCTAATACAACTTCTGGGTTCGATTACTGAATTACTCACAACAGTCTGCAATGGATAACCAACTACTGGTATGACTACGTTGTGTACCGAATGATCTTGAACTATGGACACTAAAGGTAAGTCAATACTATTTTCCCCAACAGACACAACAGACAGGATAGATTTGTTCTGAGATGATACTGAATTTGAGTGTAGACACTGAGAATCCACCTTACTTTCCGGACACCCTGTATCAACTTGCACCGTGTGGACACGCTTACTCAACGAAGATGAACCTAGAGAACCACTTTGTTTACAACCAACACCCAGTAAAGGAATTTGCAAGCTCGGTTTTAGGAAAGATGCATCTTTTGTGCAAAAGCCGACAGGGAAAGACTCGTCTCTGTTACCCGACACCCCAAAAGATCACTCCTCGCTTATCAAATATTTTCCTTTATTACCCTTGTGGTGTTCTTGCTCTAACGTTCTGTTTCGGTTCATTTCGCTGGTACTCTGAGCATAACTTTCTGACCAGGAAGTCAGAGTGCCTGTGCAGTGGTCATGTTCGACCGAATGTGAAGTACACATGCAATTGGTGACCGCAGAAGAAGTTACAACACCATTCATCAGTTCAACTTTACTCCCTGACAAATCAAACTCCTTCGTCAAAGATTCATGCCTTTTTTCTACCAACTCAGCCCTGTACTGTGATACTGAAAGTGTGAGATCGTGCAGACCCTCACTTGTTTTAACTGCTTCTTGCCGCAAGTCTAAGATACATTTGCAGGTATCACTGAGGTATGACTGAAGTTTCCCCACCAACCTACTAGTGTGAGCGGTAAGTTCAGACTTGAGCAACTGATTGCTTTCATTGAGTTCTGATTTGAGCAACTGATTGCCTTCATTGAGTTCTGATTTGAGCAACTGATTGCTTTGTTTAATAAAGGCGAACAAGGACTCTAACGTGACCGGTTCCTGCTCCGTTGCCATTATTAATATTAGCTTAAACAACAGCAATCAACCAAATGAAGATTAACCTACTTGAAACCCAACAAGAAATTCACTAACGCAGCCCCTCTGCACTTGAGTCCTCGTAATCTTGCGACGGACTAAATAAGATTGGATTAAATTTATTAGTTTAAACCCAGGAGCAACGACTCAATAATTGAGTCTCATCAATCTTGCGACGAGCTACATGACCTTCGTTTAAACTTCTATGAGTGAACAAAAAAAAGTGTTCAAAACTATTTTTTTTTTTATTTAAACTAGGCTGCAACTACACAACAACTGAGATTCAACAATCTTAAGACGTGCTAATGTCGTTAGTTCGAATTGTTTGTTTCGCGGAAATTTGCCTGGTAACGCCGGTGACGCGCGCAGCGCACTGCGAAAGAAATTTTTATACCTTTAGGTTTCAAATGGTAATACTTGATTTACAACTAACAATAACCACTTTCCATTGTAACAACACTAACCCAATTTACACATGCGAAATTCCCCCCCTCTGTGGAAGAATTAATCATTAAAGCATATACACAAACAACGAAATACGAATGAAAGAAATGTTGAAGAACGCAAATAGAAACACAAGAAACAATGAACTTATTTATTGAGTTGAAAATAACAAATGTTTCCGGTTTATGAGAGCATTATCAATCAGTCCTTATTAAACTATGAGACGTGACACAACTATCGATACGTGATTGAAAAAATTACCATTTATGGTCATTAGGCCTACACATTATATGTTATATAAAATGGGTTACAAAAGTCCATAATATTTCCTAAAATTGACGTAAAACCAATCTGGGAACATGCTACTCATTTATTTTAGCATGTTTTGTACGTTTCTCGAACGAGAATAGTTCGTTTTATGTGTGCACACAACTTTTTTCAGACATGGCGCCGATGGCCATTTTGTAATTAACGCATGGTTTGTAGCGAGTACTAGTACTGTGTCAAATAAGTTCCAACACACGCGAGATAGCTATCTCTTAAACGAACTTTGCTTATCCGTAGGTACCACGATTTGCGAGAATTTTCTTCTTCTCAAAGTCACTTAAGGAAATTTAGTTTCCTTACCTTGTGTCTCGGGAACGAAGAATCCAGCATGCACGAGTCCACTCCTTACCTCTCTGGGAACCGAGAGCTCGACTCACTTCCAACGTTTTATCTGCGTTGTATTTTTACTCCATGCTTTTATCCACCGTTTTGTCCTAACAGCAGATGTCATAATCGTCCAGAAACCACTGAAAACAATTACAATTTCCTCAATCGTCGTGACATAACTTTCTTCACTCCATTTTTCTGTCCCGGAAGTCCTGTTTCGATCACCACACCCCTATCGATAACTACCATTCTTTTTCGCAGAGCACAATTGTCTTTACCAAGCAACAATTTACATGATTTAGAACTCACACGTTAACAAATATATGTATATGTTAAAGAACCTATTATAATGCTTATTAAGATAAACTTTTTGCTGTTAATTAACCAATAGCATCTAGACCAAAACGCTGTAAATGTTATTATTTTGCGCCATTACCGCGAACTGTCCATGCGTGCAATGACCGACACATCAAAATGTCCTTGTGCATAAGGAAACCGCGAGAAAATCGGATATCAAACAAAGGAATTTACAACTTAAACGCGCACAACGGTCAGAGCCATCTAGCGACTCTTCGCGTAAGTACTAAAGCAACAAAGTTTTTATATTGCATAGGCATTCCACCTATCGTGAATTCTCTGCACTAGACGAGTTCATCGTCTTAGGACATAAGTTGGGCTACTTTACCCCAGCAAACACACACGAAACTCAAGTTTCTTGAATACCTTATGACAGTTCGTCATAATATGTTTATTAAACTTTAAGATATACGAAGATGAAACTTGACACACATACTTACGAACCTCTCAAGTTCAGATTACAGATGTTCAATATGTCCTCTAGCAGTCGATACTCAAATTCCTCCCATACTCGGGCAAGCATGTCCTTTGTCACTGATGTTACAGCAGTACGGATCCGGTTCTTCTACTCTTCCAGTTTCTGTGGGAGTGGTGGTACATAACATTGTCTTTAATGAAACCCCACAGGAAGAAGTCACAGGGTGTCAAATCCGGTGACCGTGGAGCCCAGCTGATACATGCTAAGTCGCCAGCTCCTTGACGACCAATCCAACGGTTCTGTAGAGTTTTATTCAGATAATCACGCACTTGGCGACCCCAGTGAGGGGGTGCCCCGTCTTGTTGAAAAGTGAAGTTGTCTTCGTGCAGCCTCGGAAATAACCAGTTTTGTAACATAGAGAGATACTGCTGACCGTTAACCGTGTTTCCATCAAAGAAGAATGGGCCGTAAACAGATGATCGGGATATCGCGCAAAACACATTCACACATTCACTTTCTCGTACATGTTCAATGAATGCATGTGGGTTCTGTAGGCCCCAAATGCGAACATTATGTTTGTTTACCTGACCACTGACATGAAACGCAGCTTCATCACTAAACACGATGCGTTGTGCAAAAGTGTTGTTATTGTCAATAGCATCAAGAATCTCGTTACAAAATGCCACACATTTGCGTTTGTCATCAGGACGCAGAGCTTGTAACAGCTGTACCTTGTACAGCTTCATAACCAGCCGACATCTCAAAACATGCCAAATTGTTGTTGTAGGAAGTTGTAACTCCCGACTGGCATGACGAGTTGATTTTGAAGGGCTACGTTGGAAAGCAGTTTGAATTCGTGCAACATTTTCTTCAGGAACACGAGGGCGGCCAGGACTCTTTCCTTTACATGCACATCCTGTATCTACAAACTGTCGATACCACCTGCTAATGTTCCACCCATTCGGAGGATCAATTTGGTACCTCAACCTGAAACGTCTTTGCACTGTAATCACAGAATTGCACTTCGCAAACTCGAGAACACAAAATGATTTCTGCTGCGGAGTAGCCATTTCAAACAACTGACAGTTACCAAGCAAAACAGAACACAACTGGCATCTAGCGACTATTATATAAACTAGACTATGTATTCGTTTCTCTAATAGCCGAGGCAGGACACAGCGATTGATAGTTTGGACAAAATAATACTTTGTAATATGTATATTCTTTTTGAAACACGCTGTATTATATAAATATTTAACAAGGCACCTGAGGAGTGGCACATGTAGCTCACCCCTAGCAGCATCCATCCTTCCTTTGTCAGTGATTGCAGTATGTACAGTAGCGTGCCCAGGATTTTTAAAGAGGGCTGGCTACCTATTATTATTTTTTTTACTATGCAGCCCTCATTTTGCCATCTTTTCCTGCCTTTGACCTTAGTTTTTTTTTAGGAATAACATGCTGATGGAGGGGTTATGACCCCCACTAACTCCCCCCCACACCTTTGGCATGCTACTCACAGATCCTATTACAATTTGTTACATCTTCTCCTCTAAAGGTGGCCAGAGGTCACAATAACTATTCTTGGTCAAGACTGTATTAAACCCCATGTCTACACATTATGTTATTTCATAAAATTGTGCAATGCACAAGCAATACTTTTTCGTTTTTACTAAAGGTTTGGTATAGAATTTTAAAATAACTATTTTTCCCCCATACTTTCAGGAAACAAAACTACACAACTATGCTCACCATGGGATGTCAACTGTGTAACAGATGCTCAAGGTAAGGCTCAATACAGAGGAATGTGGCTAAATTATTTCTACAAATTTGTTATGTGAAGACAATAAAAACTTCTAATTGTATCTATGATTTTTAGATTTTCTTATAAATATGTACACTGAATGGCATCCGCACACTCGCTAGACTTCTCCTCATACAAAACTATAGAATTCCCACTCATTTTATGCAAATAAATTTCCTGATTTTTCCTTTCTTTCAATATAATGCTGTATTCTTACTTACTTTACAATAATTTGCAGCACATGTTTAGTGGCCTCAGTTTAAAACTAGAACTGCAGAAGATCTTATACCACTAGAATAGAGGAAATGGGTTATTTTGACCCCTCAAATACATTTAAAAATTGCAAATTATTTTGAAATTGGAACTTTATTATTTCATTTTATGTCATTATCTGTATTTTATGTATTACAATCAAAGGTTTCAGGTGATGTGTGATATATTTAGATTACAAATTACAATAATCAACAACTGAACTAACTAACTAACTCTCTAGTCTTCTTAAACCGGAAGGTTCATGGCTGCAGCAATACAGGCCTTCCATCTGTCCCTATCTTGAGCAAGATCTATATACTCTTTTCCATCCCTACCGGTATCCTTTAGGTCCATCTCAACTTTTCCCTCCATCTTCATCTTGACCTTCCTACAGGTCTCTTACCATCAGGTTTCCCAACAAAAATCCTGTAAACTCCTCTTTCCTCTCCCATTCGTGCCACATGGCCTGCCCACCTAAGTCTTCTTGATTTAATTATTCTAATAATATCTGGACATGAAAACAAATTATGTAGTTCTAAACCTTCTCCACTCACCTGTCTCCTCATCCCTTTTAGGTCCAAATATTTTCCTAAGGATCTTATTTTCAAATACTCTCAATTTATGTTCCTCTCTCAATGTAATGGACAAAGTTTCAAACTCATATAATACTACAGGCAAAATTACTGTTTTGTATATTTTTAACTTTTAGTTTCTTAGATATTAAATTAGATATTAGGGCAGCGGTGGCTCAGTTGGTAACGCTTCTGACTACCATGCTAAAGGTCCCAGGTTCGATCCCCAGCCGGTTCAAATCCTGGCACCCACCCAGTGTCGAATAACATGGGTACCTGGGGGAAACCCTGGGGGGTAAAGGCAGTCAGGGGCATGATGCTGATCACATCATCCCCACACACGACTGGATCAAGAAAGTGTGGGGCGTTACCCCCACACCCCCTATATGCCTTCATGGCATGGTGCTATGCACAGGGGAGCACTTTACCTTTTTTTTTTTTTTTTTACCTTTTTTAGATATTAAATGAGAAGACAAAAGTTTATGAAGAGAGAAGTAACATGCATTTCCTGAATTAAGCCTACTTTTTATTTCCTCTTTAATATAATTTTCATTTGTTAATATTACTCCTAAGTATTTGAATTTCTAAACTGGTTCAAAAGAGTTGTTATCAATAATTAGATTTTGATTATTACCTAACACTTGGTTTCGGCCTGTAAGCATATATTTAGTTTTATCTTCGATAACTTCCAAACCTATCCCTTTAGCAGTTTTGAAAAATATTTTAGCATTATTCTTAATTGTATTTATATCATCCCCTAATAAGTCTACATCATCTGCATATGCTAACAACTGAGTCATACCATTTAATTTTAGTCCTTCGTTAGTTTCTTTTACCTTCCTAACAGCATATTCTAAGGCAAAATTAAAGAGCAATGGAGATAATGCATCTCCTTGTTTTAACCCATCATGAATTGTAAATTGTCAGACACATTAATACCCACACAAATTTTACTTTCTGTTTCACTGGTGCATACTTTTATCATAGTAACAAGCTTCTTAGGTATTCCAAACTCTACTAATATATTATATAATTTATCTCTTTTGACCGATTCATATGCTTTTTTGAAATCAATGAATAGCTGATGGACATTTTTATTATATTCCCACTTTTTTCAAGTGTCTGTCTGATGTGAAAAATTTGATATATAGTTGATGTGTTACGTTTAAATCCAGATTGATAATCACCTACAATTTCATTAGCATATGGGGTTAGTATTGTTAAAAGAATGTTAGATAATATTTTATATGTTGTTGAGAGTAGAGAAATTCCATGGTAATTATTGCAGTTCATTTTATCACCTTTTTTAAACACAGGAACAATTATGGATTCTTTCCACTGTTGAGGGATTTCTTCTTTATTCATATTAAACAAATTAATTTATTACTTTGGCATATTAACGAATGGAGGACCGCATCTGTCGTTGGTCAGAGGATCCCTCGGATCTAGCTGGGAGGATCTCATTGTAGTCTGCCGCTTGTGGAATGCTCATGGAGCCATGACAGGACAACTCTGTCAATCAACAACTGAACACTCCAGAATTCAAGACATTTCATCACGATAATCTGCTACTTGACATGTTTGGATATGTCCTTTCTGGTCCAAGAACACTACCTATATGACTACATGCATGTCAACTGTGACAAGTGGGAACCTGCTCAAGACAGGATGATACAGGAACTGCAACCTGACACTGATATTGCAACATGCATAAATGAAACTTTACAGAAAGAATTTATATTTTGTAGATTTCAATATACCATCTTAAAAAGGACAATGAATTATGAAAAGTCACAAAAGTTCGAGGAAAAAATTTGAAAAACCAAATAGTTATTAAAGAAACAGTGAAAGTAGAGGTCATTTGACTCCTCCCGCCATTCTGGTGTTTAAAATAGCCATGCTGTTGTATTTATTTTTACATATGGTCCCTTGTTGCTTGTTTTGATTTATTTTGCTTCATTTTTTGTGCAACGTTTGGTTATTTTATTAAGATGGGGATGAGTGATGACATGATGAAATTAATGAATGGACACTCATAGACATCTATAACCAGGCCGGGATTCAAACCCCGGACGTCTGGTATCATAGTGCAATGTGCTAACCATTCTGCCACAGGGGTCGGCGATCCATTATTGCAATGAATTAGGTTTTCAGCATATTTATATCAATGTGCCCCAAATCTATAATCACGTATATAGATCTTACCTAACAACAAGTCAGAAAATACAGCTGTAAGAAATGTATGAATGAAGTATAGTATTTATACCAGTACAGCAATATATTAAGAATATGATTTCAAATAATATGAAAGTTTGTTAGTCACAAGATACTCATAGCAAGGAAGATCCCTAAAAACAGAGTTAATGTTGTGATGAAGAGATTTTCACAGATATGTTGTAAATCAGTGGCGGCTCATGCTAAAAATATCTAGCTTCTCACTGTAATAGATATGTTCTAGTGACATATTCCTCTTTTCTGCTTCATTCTGTGATATCTCTGAGAATATGTGGAGTTGGACACCATCTTGTGTCTCCTTCAATCACTGTCCTTGGACACAAGTGAATGAGGATTTTTAAAGCACCTGACTTTCTGATTCACTGTTGTATTTTTTGTATTTTGAATTTTTTAAATTTTTTGTCACATGTCTATCAGAAGTCTCAAGTTTTAATGCTAGCTGAGGCATTGTAGTTGTATTGGCCTAATCATTTCCATCTGTTCATCATTCATCTAATCAATATGGACTCTTGTATTCCTTTTTTGCATTACTATCATCTCCCAGAGAAGTGTCTGATGTAAGAGCAGGTCTTTTTATTATTATTATTCATTCTCATCATTGTGATTAACTGAAAAGGGATAAAAGTGATGTAACATAACCAAAATAGACAGAAAGAAATGTATTGGTTCAAAGCAGGAAAAAACGTCAAGTGAAGAAAAATACAAATTTTGACAGCCTTTCACATAAATTGATAATAAAGTTAATGTTGAGAAAGTTTCTTTCATGTGTGTATTTAAATATCAATTTTAAACTGTACGTCATAAAAATCAAGCAAGAAATTTGCTCGCCCAATTCATTTTCAAACTTACTTTCATTTATTTGAGTTTAAAGTGTAAATCAACAAACAATACTACTTATAATTAAGAATTATTATTGAAGATGCATAAAAATTCTAAAAATGCTCCTTTTTCTAGATGATTTTCGAGAAGCCGCGTTTGTTGACAATCTTCACAGCAAAATGAGAGACAAGGAAAAAACAGTGAATGCTTCCAATTGCAATTGCTTACCAGCATGTACTGAGATCAACTATGACTTTGAGATGTCACTATCTACTTATAATTGGATGGGATTTGGAGGGAACTTTCCTGACAAACCTCGTTACAAAGAGTAAGTAGAAATCATCTTTAACATTGCCATTTTTTTTAACAAACTGTGCTATGTTCTTATCACCATATGTGTTTGGAACCAACACCATCTTTAATAGCACATTTCAGACTGATATTTCTCCATTTAGTATTTATACATAACAAAGGTAACAAAATTATTTTGGTGTTATGCAGTTTCATAATTGTAATTTTTGCTTAAATTATATTTGGAAGCAAAATAAATATCATTGTTTAGACTACCATATTCAACATCCCAAGCAACCAGAACCATTGAGCCAACTACAGTTTTCACTTCGGAAATTTGGGTATATGTTGCTTGGTAAATTCTAGATGGTCTTACGTTGGGTCAATGGCTGTTGCCAATACTTGCCCAACCATGGAAAAGTCATTAAAAATAAGTTTTAAAAACTACTTTCTCATGTTAATACAATTTTCAAGATTATGCTGGGTATTCTTGTGTAAAATAAGTGACATGTAACAGTGTTTATTTTTTAATATTTCAGTCACAGCACATACTGGAAATATAATATTTTGTTAATGAAAGTAGAAGCTATTTTTAACTTGTAGTCACTCACAAGTCCTTTGGCAGACAAAATGGATGAAAGATATTGCTGGGAATTGCTTATTGTTTGTTCAGCTGTAGCAGAAAAAGAACATCTTCTGAAGGTGGTATATATGTAAAATAAATAATGTTATGTGCAGATTAAATTCCATTAAAGGTGGAAAACAAAGTAAACACTAGAAAGTTTTTTTTGTGCTACCGTACGAAGGTACCTTGAAAACAATGATACCATATGAATGAGAAAGTGCAGTGTATTTTTTTTATTTTACACAAATAAAATTTATACTTGAGTTTATATTTGGCCTCACAATAAATTATATATGTCAGAACACAAACCTATCTATACTTTAGTTTTCACTACGTTGGCCTAACATACAAACCATATGTTGGCCCCAACATGAAAACCAGACATTGGGCCAATGTTAGAACCACACCGAAAATTACCATTGTATGAGGGCAGTCGAATGAAAACCGAACACCCGCTACAAAGTGACAATGGAGTTTGTTTTATTCAAAAGTAATTGCCACAAGTGTTAAGACATTTATCCCACTGGGAGATGAGACGATCAATTCCAGTCTTGTAGAAAGAGGTAGGTCGCTGATAGATCCACAACTTCACCCACTGTTGCACTTCCTTATCCAAATGAAACCGACGTCCACGAACGTCTTTCTTCAGGTCACCAAAAATGTGGAAGTCACAAGGGGAAAGATTGGGGCTGTACGGAGGATGTTCAAGCGTTTCCCAGCCAAATGTCTGAAGCTTATCCCTCACCAGATTGGCAGTATGGGGACGGGCGTTATCATGCAAAAGGATGATTCTGTCCGACAGCATTCCAGGGCATTTTGACTTTATGGCTTTTGACTTTTTCCGAACTGCAGGTGATCTTTGATAAGCGTCCTTCGCGGAATCTCTTCTGCCACTCGTGCACACTTGTCAGGGACATGCAGTGTTCGCCATACACTGCAGACATGCAACGATGAATTTCATGTGTTCCAGCACCCTCAGCTACCAAGAAACAAACCACACCTCTCTGCTCTTCTTTGCTTCCCTCCATTTCCAATGCTGGATGAACACACTTTTCACTACGCTCACCTCCTGAGCAATGACGAAGCAACTGTGTGGACCTGTGTGTTTTCACTATGCATTTCTCCTACCCTACAGATTTCAGTATCGATACGTAACAACAGTGTTGCCAAACATATGCGAGGAATGTGTTTTATGGTGGGTGTTAGGTTTTCATTTGACTGTCCCTCATATGTTCTTACGTTTGGCCAATTATTTTCAGCCACTATGTCAGTTGTGTGATTACATTTGTTTTTTCCTTGTAATAAGGTATACAGCAGATATCTAACAAGAAATGTTAGAAAGGGTACAAAATGTTCTTGTAAATAAATGCAAGAAATGGGCAGGTTAGTAGCAGCTCACAATAAGACAAGTTTGATCTGTGTTCAGCAGCGTGTTGGGAAAATGTATTGTCATGCATTGACTAAAAGCACTGTGTAGATATAATGTGTGTGTGTGTGTGACTGGTGCTTCCACTAGTGACAAAAATGTGATAGCTTCAAGGTTACTGCATCAAGGAATAGTCTGTGAACAGTCTATCAGGTGCTTGGAACACATAACATTTGAGCTGAAAAGTTCGTAGGCTAACATAGTAAAAAATATTTTTTTGACAAAATTCGATTTTATTATTCAATATAGTTGCCTTTGAGGGCGATACAACGATTATAGCGGTCATACAATTTTTCGATGCCATTTTTATAGTACGATTTCTCTTTAGCCTCAAAATAGGCCTCAGTTTCGGCGATTACCTCTTCATCAGTGCTAAATTTCTTTCCAGCGAGCATTCTTTTAAGGTCTGCAAACAGGAAAAAGTCACTGGGGGCCAGATCTGGAGAATATGGTGGATGGGGAAGCAATTCGTGGTCTAATTCATATAATTTTGCCATCGTTTTCATTGATTTGTGACACGGTGCATTGTCTTGATGAAACAGAACTTTTTTCTTCTTCAAATGGGGCCGTTTTTTCATGATTTCATCCTTTAAACGCTCCAACAACGATATGTAATAATCTCAGCTATCTCGATCAACTTCACTTTACGATTAAAATTATTTTGTGGACTTTTTTGATGTTTTCGTCGGTAACAGCCTCTTTGGGGCGTCCACTACGTGCATCGTCTTCGATGCTCATTTCGCCTCGTTTAAATTTAGCAAACCACTTCTCAACGGTTGATTTTCGTGGTGCAGAGTCCGAATAATGTTTATCAAGCCAAGCCTTGGCTTCAACAGTTTTTTTTTCGCCAAAAAGCAATGCTTTATTAACACACGAAATTCTTTTTTATCCATTTTTTCACAATAACAAAAGCTGCTTCACTCAGAATGCTATATCTCACGAAATAATTATCCGGCAGCTGTGAAATTTATACACGTATCTTTTGAAGGTTAGTACTAAGTAAAAATCACATGGATTTAATTCTAGTAATGCCATCTATGAGTCAGCCTACGAACTTTTCAGCCCAACTGTTATAATCCAGTTGCAGCGTATTCCATCTGTTCATCATGTTTACATCATGGTCATGTTTTTATGCATTAATATAAATCTCTGCTACAGTTGAGGACTTCGAACTCTACTTTCATATAATTCCAACACAATAAATTAATACATGACAGAGATTTCATTACAGAAACTTTTATATACATGGGATGTAAATTCAAAAGTTATTACAGTTATAGTAGGACAAGTTACAGGTGATAACTTCCCACAATGTTGTTGCCAGACCCTGTGGCCGAGTGGTTAGCACATCGCGCTGCAACGCCAAGGGTCTGGGTTTGAATCTCGCTTGGGCTTAGTTGTTTGTGAATGTCCATTCATCAATTTCATCATTTCATCACTCATTCACATCTTCGCAAATTAGCCAAGAGACCCAAAACATGAAGTAAAATAAACTAAATCAATCAATCAATCAAACCCACAATGTTGTTGAAAAAATAATTAAACTTGACATTTTGCATAATTTATGTAATATTTAGCTTCCACAAAAGTACCACATGACATTTTTGCACACTCCGCAAAACACCCAGACACTGGAAAAGTATGAACCCATATCAGTAATTAAATTGTAATCAATACTTTCTGATGCCAATACATTTGTGTTGGTATCTGCTCAGACCTACTAAACATTTAACTTTAAATGCTAATAGCAAGAGGGACATGGAAGATAATGTCATCATCATTACCCTTTACCATTTCCTGCCTCTTGCCAGATAAAGTATCCGCACAAGGCATAAATGTCCAAGAGATGTCTAATTAATGTTTCTTGAACATTCGTAGCACAGTTCTGGGTATCCAATAGAAGTACAGAATATTCAGTAGATATTCCATGGATATCCATATGTCTATCCAGAGACATCCATACGATATTCTGTGGATCGATATTGGATATGTTTTGGACAT
Organism: Lepisma saccharinum; assembly: GCF_977018435.1. Taxonomy (NCBI): domain Eukaryota; kingdom Metazoa; phylum Arthropoda; class Insecta; order Zygentoma; family Lepismatidae; genus Lepisma; species Lepisma saccharinum. The sequence continues at coordinate 45,043,878 of NC_139250.1, read as the reverse complement.
CAGTGCTATGTTAATGTGAACAGAACATTATCTGGACTTTCACTAGACATTGTTTGGGCATTATCTAGTTATTTTTCACACATATTTTGCATACTGAAAAAATCATGGACAAGATTTAGGCATATCAAGTATTTCATACACACACATGCGTTGATAACAATGGTAATTTTTCATGGATATTTCATTTACCATGAAGATTGACTGTAAACAAAATTTGTAATGTATCTTGGTTTGAAATAGTGATTAGGTCCACTATTAGCTGAATGTACACTACATCCAGAGTTGACTGTACGCCTGAAAGTTTAATTGACATTGGGTTCTCACATTTATATTTTATATGCATCAGTTAAGACATATTTACTTACAATACTACATGGCGTAGCAAAGCCACAGTGGTCTAGTGAGTACAGCATCTGACTACTATGCAGGAGACCTAGGTTTGATTCCCAGGGTGGGAAATCTAAGGTCGAAATTTTTGCAGCACTGTTCCCACATAAAGCAGCTCTGGGGCTCATGAGCACCATGGAAGGGGTATGGGTAAAGGTAGTCGGAGCATGCTGCTGATCACATCACCTCCAAAATGACCAAAATTGAGGATATTTCACATCCGTTAAATGTGCCTTCATGGTATAGTGCTATATGCAGTAGCGTAAATAACACCCCCGCAACCCCTGTGGCACAGGGGGGGGGGGTTTGCACTAGCTTTGGGGGTGCAGTAAGAATGATAAATTAAGAAACACCGATACTTCACAAAAGTTTTCATTTAGGCGTTAAAATATATTTTCAACTGAACACATTATATTTTTATGCCCCTAAAACTGCAAACAGAAAATGTTAATCACTAGAAAAGTAGAAAGTGAATCTCCAGATTAGAAGAAAACCTTCATTAGCTGAATGGTCCAAGTCATAGATTATGTTGCCGAAGGGTAGGAGACTGGCAAGGAAATGTGCTGGAAACGTTTTCACCCCTCCCCACCTCTACTTACCGCCCCGTTATAGCAAGGTTTGGTGAAATTGTGCTGTTGTTAGGTTTCTTTTGTAGTTGTTGTTGGTACAAATTTCTGGAAGAAATATGAACAAGATCTTGCACTATAGCTACAGAAATTGTTTCATTTCGGAATGTAGAATCGACTGAAATCATAAGATGAACTCTGCTAAGCATTGAAAGCGATCGTGCTCGAAAACTGGACTTGACGAGACCAGCACAAGAATTTGCTTCCATCAAAAAACCCAGAGGACTGGTAATGGGCATTTAACAATATTGTAATTTTTATAGTAACAGTGCATTTTCATTTGTAATTGTAACACAATTTTTTAACGTTTGTCTCTTAAATCCTTTCGTAACAGTTTTTAAATAGATTCAAATGACATGTATAAAAAAGGTAAAGTGCTCACCTGTGCTTAGCACCACGTCATGAAGGCGTATAGGGGGTGTGGGGGCATGCCCCACACTTTCTTGATCCAGTCGTGAGTGGGGGTGATGTGATCAGCATCACACCCCTGACTGCCTTTACCCCCCAGAGTTTCCCCCAGGTACCCATGTCATTTGATGCTGGTTGGGTGCCGGGGCTGCTTCCAACATTAGAAAAGTTCCCGGATTTGAACCAGCTGGGGCTCGAACCCGGGACCTTTAGCAAATTACGTGTATGTATTTTCATATTTGTAAATACCTAATATAAATGCAGAAGTGAATTAATATTTTAGAAAAGAAATTTTCAAAAAAATCCGTAGGGGCGCACAACTGTAAGTTGCAGGGAGGCGCACAGCGTGTTAGTTATGCTACTGGCTATATGTAGGGAGAACTTTACCTTTTACCTTTACTATGTGATATAGTAGACACACTACATAGAGAAAAAAGTTTGTAGTGAACTAATAGCTACAATTTATTTATAGGAGATCATTTGGTGTTGTGAATATATTCTTCAAGGAAGAACAGTTTATTTCCAGCAAGAGAACAGAGCTATATGGCCAGACAGATTTCCTAGGTAAACTTCATTTATAGAATTTGTATCTTTATAGAGCCTTGCATTTAAATATAGCAAAGTACTTACAAAATATATATTGTAATATACAGATACAGGGACAAGATAAAGAATATACTAGCTGGACAAGATAAAGAATATACTATTTTGTATTGTTACTGCATGCAGAAAAAATATGTCATCAATGACGTATTCTCTATATTGTCTCACGAGTTTTTGTAGATGACAAGAAAGGGGTTTGCATACACTCTCCAAACAAAACACATCATTATTTCAATGTGTGTAAAATTTTTAACTGCCTTCATTGTTGAAAATTTTAATTTCTCTTGATTATTACATAATATAGCAGGCTTACATTTTTTTAATATCAACATAGTTGAATACGCTTCAATTATCATAAATTCATACTTCTTAATACATTTTAATTTTATTAAACATACCTTATGTTAAATAAGAAGTTAAATCATAGTTCAATGAAAATACTGTATTTATCTTAATTTCATTCTAATGGAATTTGAAATGCAATCTAGTATTTTGATCCTTCTAATATGTGCAAGAACAAATTAAAGGTTTTTCTACAAGTAAATAAAATGATGCAAAAGGTAGACAAATTTCATGAGTCATTGTTCTTCATTTCAGCAAACTGTGGTGGATTACTGAGTTTATTTCTTGGATTCAGCCTAATTAGCTTGATGGAGTTGTTTTACTTTCTTATTGTGAGAATACCTTGTGAGGTTTTCAGGCAATACTCTTTTCATGAAGGAAGGAAATCAAAAGTGCAACCATTTCTAAACTAAGCAACAGAGTAAATGTTTGATATTAATATTTATTTTAAACCCTAGAACACTAGTGTAAGTAAATTTTTACGTATGGTGTGCTCTTATTTCCCTTCCCTACCTCTCACCTACTCATCCCCCCACCTAGCAGTGCAGCGAGTAGTCTGTCAGATGTAAGACAGCACTGTGGTAAGGATGTTGCAAGTGCTGAACGTCTTGATTTTGTTCGTTATGTTCTACACTGTATGTCAATTCTACGTAGCTCTAGTAAAACGAGAAAAATCTGTCACTTAATTTTGACCTTCATAAATTCGATTTTGATAGATTTTGAAAAGCAAAGTTTAGTAGCATGCACTATTTCTTGTAAGACATTAAATAGATTTTGAAAAGCAAAGTTTAGTAGCATGCACTATTTTTTGTAAGACATTAAAATTACATTTGTTCCTTATTTACAGTAAATATTATTATTGTTTGTTTTTCATTGTTTGAACTTTTCGCCTTCATTCTTAATGAATGTACAGGCTTGTCAGTCAAGACATTCTTTTAAAATATTCTATGTTTAATAAAACCATGTTTATACATTTTAAAATAAAGAATAAAATCCCAATATAAGGAAAGTGATGTTAGAAAAGAATCGTAATTTTGTTTTCATGATGTAGAGGTTCTGTTGAAAATCAATTTCATCATGTACGTAAGATTTACGTAGCATTAGTTACAATGTAATATGGGAACACAGGGTTAAGATCTCGTGAAACTATTTTTTCTCTATCCAGATGCATTACAATAATAATAATAATAATAATAATAATAATAATAACTTTGCAATCTGTAAATTTAATATTTGTAATAATGACATCATGTTGTTGTTTTGTAGTGGCTCACATCTCCTATACTATGCAGTTTCTAGCCATATTTGATCCTACTTCTTCCTGTATTCTCATCTTCAACCTCTGATCATTACACATGAACAAAATTACATGGTGGAGTGGCAGAGTGGTTAGCACATCACGCTACGATGCCAGGGGTCCCGGGTTCAAATCCTGGCCTGGGCCTGTGAGTGTCCATTCATCAATTTCATTATATCATCACTCATACCCATTTTTGAAAATTAGCCAAAAGTGGCACAAAAAGCGAAGTAAAATATAGCAAATCAAAATTAAAAAATAAAATTAAAAAATTACATGGTTTTATAAAATATTAATGGAGTAAATCAAAAATAGATTTTTTGTGAGAAGATATTTAGAGATACCAATGTTAATATATACATTTACATGCAGATTATGAAAATACAATCATTATGCTAAGTACTCTAAATATCGTAAATACAACCAGGGTTAAGTAAAGCAGAGACTAAATTTATTTGATTTGCAACAGTTCTTTAATTGAAAAACAGTTTAGTTATTTATTAGTTCTTGTGATTTCAGCAGCAAGTATTTTCCCTCATAGCTGATAATATGGAATAATATAACAGTTAATGAGTAAAACGCTCAATAGCATTTTCAAGTAACATGTTTGAACAAAAACATTTAGATATATAAAGATTCCGATTCAAAGAATTTTGATTGCATACAATTAAAACAACTTGAATTAATGAAATTTTATTACATAAGTAACATAAGATAATAAGTTTAGTTTAGTTTAGTTTAGTTTATTTGCATCCAAGGACTACCGGTGTGTACAAATAACAGTACATGGTAATATAGGACATGTTAATACTTAAAAAAAGGTAAAGTGTTCCCCTGTGCTTAGCACCACACCATGAAGGCGTATAAGGGGTGTGGGGGTAATGCCCCACACTTTCTTGATCCGGTAGTGAGTGGGGATGATGTGATCAGCATCACACCCCTGACCACCTTTACCCCCCAGGGTTTCCCCCAGGTACCCATGTTATTCGATGCTGGGTGTGCACCGGGGCTGCTTCCAACGTTAGAAAAGTTCCCGGATTTGAACCGGCCAGGGATCGAACCCGGGACCTTTAGCATGGTAGTCAGACGCGTTACCGACTGAGCCACCGCGGCCATATGTTAATACTTACATTACAATACAATACTACATTAATAGATTTTACACATACAAATACAAAATGCATAGCCAAAATGTGTAAAAAAGTGGGTCTTACTCTGGAATTAGATCAAAATCACAAAAAAATATAACGAGAAGATATAGAACACTACAGCCTACTTTTAGGTGATTCTAATTTTCCACCTTCATTTGACATTTAAATTTACAAGAAGAATATGTGATTATTCTACATTATATACATTTTGTCTTATGTAAAAGTATCTTCCATGTATTCAGCTATAGAATAGAAAACATGCTTTCGAAGCATCGATTTTATCTTGTGCTTGAATATCAACAATTTTGGTTCTTTCCTCATATCTTGCGGTAGTTTATTGTAGAGATCTATGGAAGAGTTTAAGGGACCTTTCTTACATAAGTTAATGCAGCAGTGTTTTATGTGAAGTTTGTCTTCATTTCTTGTGTTTAGGCCATGTTTCCTCATTTGTGGCAAAGTTGGAAATATTTTGCTTAACATGAATTAAGCATTCATAAATGTATATGCAGGGAAGAGTTAACACATTAAATTTACAGAAAAGAGTTCTACAAGAATAAGTTTTCTTTACTCCCAATAAATACTGTATATAAAAATGCAGTAATCTCTACACCTAGATGAAGAACATATTTCAACAGTCTCCGAAACACAAACACTATGTTTCTCACACCAGTAACTGAGGGAGAAGTCGAGAAGGTAATTATAAATTTAAAAAATAAGTATTCATCAGGGCCAGATGAATTTTCAAGTTCTCTACTCAAAAAATGTACGAATAGTATTTTACAACCACTAGTAAGTATTTGCAATACACAGGCATTTTTCATAGTGAGTACAAAATAGCAAAAGTGAGACCATTATTCAAGAAAGACAGCAAAGAAGAATATTCAAACTATAGGTCAATTTCTCTTCTGTTGGTCTTCTCTAAAGTAATAGAGAAAATTATGCTAAATAGATTAGTAACTTTCTTAGAAAAATACGACATTTTATCCAAACATCAATTTGGATACCAAAAAAGTAAATCAATATCAGAAGCTATTTTTGAATTTACAAATACCATACCAAAATCGAGAGACAAAAAAATGCATGTGTATGGATTATTTTTAGATTTTAACAAATCATTTGATTTGGTTCAGCATGACATTTTACTGGATAAAATGGACCATTATGGAATGAGAGGTTTAGCAAAAAAATGGTTCATGTCTTATTTAAAAGACTGATGTCAGTATGTAGATATTAACGGAATCAAATCAGACCAATTGTTCCTCAATACAGATGTACCGCAAGGCTCAATTCTAGGACCAGTTTTATTTTTACTCTACATAAATGATCTTCCAGAAACCTTATCTGAGTCTCAAACAATACTTTTTGCGGATGATACAAATATCATAGTAAAAAGCCTGGAATATGAGAAACTTCAAAAGAATTCCATTTCAACAACAACACAACTAAACACCTGGCTAAACAACAAGAAGCTTTCCCTGAATGTTAATAAAACAGTTCTAATAAATTTTAATCCAGTAAAACAAATAAAAAACTTAATTGTAATTACTCCCTCTGTCCCATAATTATAGTCCAGTATGCCAAAATGGTAGTACAGGAAATACAGACGAAGAGGCAGATGGAAAGCACACGCATGAGGAGAGGCACAGTAGATCAGTCTTCAAGATTGTGAAGAGGAAAAACATGACCTTATCGCAACAAGCAACAAATACCGGCCAGCCGATTACCAATGATTATGGGACAACAAACAAAGGTGTACCGGACAATAATTATGGGACAGAAGAGATTTAACAATGAAGTCATCAAAGAATGCATTGCAATAAAATTCTTAGGAGTATGGATAGACACAAACCTGTCTTGGGACATGCAAATTACTAATTTAACTCAAAAGTTAAGCGGGCTCTTCTACATGATGAGAATTTTGAGAAATGTTTTAACTTTGAATGATTTAAGGACAGTATATTTTGGACAGATTCAACCTGTACTTACATATGGTATCTCTTTCTGGGGCAGTTCACCCAAAATGCAGAAAATTTTTATTTGGCAAAAATGCATATTAAAAATTAGGAAGAATGAATTCCTCTCAAACCCAACAAAACAAATTTTCAATGAATTTCAAATATTACCTCTTCCATGTTTGTACATACTAGAAACGTTGTACTTTATTCATACAAATTCTAAAATATTCTCAAAAAATCTATACATACACACGTACAGCACTCGTATGCATAACCCCCTCCACCTTTCTACTGTCCGCACATCCAAAACACATAGTGGTCTAGGATTTCAAGGTGTAAAACTCTATAACAAGCTGCCAGAGGAATTCAAGAATCATATTCCAATCAAATTTAAAATAACAGTAAAAAGCTTGCTGATGAAGTATTTGTTTTATAGCACAGAGGAGTACTTAGATCATATTTTTCATTAATAAACATAACCTTTGATTCTTCTTCTATTTTTATGTTCATTAATAGCCATAAATTTCGATTTTTCTTCTATTTTTTATGTTATTCTATACTCTTTTATACTTTTTAATATGCATAAGTATGTGTTAATTCTTTGTACTTAAAATTATACATATAATTGACCTATCCCATATCATAGTGCTATTTGTACTTATATGCTCAAGTGGATGGAAATAGATTATATTTCATATCATATCATATCATATGATTCTTATAGCTCTTTTTTGAAGCATAAAAAGGACTTTGGAGTGGCCCTTGTTACCCCAAACCATAATCCCATATCTTAGTAAAGCATCAACGTTTGCCATATAAAGGCACTTTACAGTTTGGGTGCTTGAGATGTCTTCCATTCCTAGAAGGGCAAAGCACACACTACTTAATTTTGATTGTAGCTTGTTTATGTGTTCTGTATAGCTAAGGTGTTCATCCAGAAGGATACCCAGAAATTTTGAATATTTTTTAGGCTCTAGTTGTGTATTCCCAGATATTAGATTGAGGCTTATTTGGTTTCTGGTTTGGATTGTAGAAAATGTAATGTAATTTGTTCTTTTGCTGTTGAGGATTAGATTATTATTTAAAAACCAGTCATCTAATTTGTTTAATACATTATTAGCCTTAGATGGTAGAGCATCTTTCTTTGGAAGTGTCTGTTACTATAATATTTGTATCATATAGAATTGCATTTGATTCAGGTATAACATTTTGTAAATCAGAAACAAAAGAGGGTGAAGAATACTTCCCTGAGGCACCCCACATGTTACACTTTTCATGGTGGAGTATTGATGTGTTACATATCCTTTTGCTGTGGTGTGAGCGATTTCTACAATTTGCTTTCTCTTGGTAAGGTAAGATTGAAACCACTTTTGTGGTAGTCCACGGATACCAAGTTTTTGAAGTTTCCACAGCAGTATCTCATGATTTACGGAATCTAAAGCTTTTGATAAGTTACAAAAGACTCCTACCGTGTGATTACATTTATTCAGCGATTGTGTGACACATTCTACTAAGTCTGCTAATGCTGTTTTCGTGCTTCGTTCGGACCTAAAACCATGCTGCGACAAGCTTAAGATTGAGTGTTTACTACAGAAATTTTCTACTCTCATCATTATTGCATGTTCAATAATTTTTGAGAAGACTGAGAGTTGCGAAATGGGCCTGTAATTTGATAAATCTTTTGGGTCATTTTTCTTCAGTAAAGGTTTAACAACAGCTACTTTTAGCCTGTCTGGGAAAATACCATGTTGAATGGAATTGTTTATTATATGTAGTAATGGTTGACATAGAGAAGTATAACATTTCTTTATTAGAAAGTCTGGTATTTCATCAATGCTGGAAGATCGTTTGTTTTTTATATGACTGAAGATTATCTTTAATTCCTGTGCCGTAATGGGGGAAATGAACAAGGATTTGTCATTTACTGTTATGTGTGTAGAACATTCTTCTGGAGCAGCCAAAAACCCATTCTTTCTATTTGGAACTGCATTTACAAAATACTCATTGAAAGCATTCACAACATTAGGGGGATGTTGGACTTCTTTTCCATTAATGCATATCACCATATTATTACATAAAGATTGGTGTTTTGTTGATGCATTTCTTATAATTTCCCACATTGTTTTACATTTATTGTTTGAATTATTGATTTTACGGTCATTATGATTAATTTTTGCTTGGTGCAGTACATTTTTATATATTTGCTGATACCTCTTGTAATATTTCAGGTAGGATGGATTGGGGTTCACCTTACTTTCAGAATGGAGCATTTTTAGTTTTCTACTTGAGATTCTGATTTTGTGACCCATGGTTTACACTCAGTGGATATGTTTGCTTGTTTAGGTGGAAAACATTCATTGCGTAACAAGATAATTTTGTTCAGAAACAGATTAAATTTTTTGTTTGTGGAAGGTAGATTATAAATATCTTCCCAATTTTTGCTGTTTAGTTTCCTAATAAACATGAGTATGGAACCTTCATCATATTTATGTTTCTGCATTTTTAGTGGCTTTCTATGATATTCAGTAGTTTTTGTTTTACATGTGAGACATAAAAAGTTGATCATCTGCACTTCATGAAAACTTTAAGTGACGTTTTAACATATTTTAATTCTATTCTATTATCGTAAACATCTTATCAGGTTCATTATATTAAAAAATATCTGAAACACAACAATGAGGTTTGTTGTGTAACAATGAGAAAATCTTCAAGTTTTGTTTTCGTGCACAAGACCATTGTAAACATGGTCATTTTGACTGGTGTAGTGGTAAAAAAATGGGCAACTTTCACAGGTGCAGAGAAAGCAGGCTGTTCCTTAAAATCCCCAGACTTTACACTCCTAGACTTCTGCATTTGGGGCTTTGTGAAAGACAAAGTCTATGTACCCTCTATAGCACAGAATGTGCAACAGCTAAAGGAGAGAACAAGAAACACTTTGGTGGACGAGGAGTTTTTGGGAAAAGTGTGGCAAGAACTAGAATTTTGATGGAATATGTGCCACATAACTGCTGGAAGCTACATTGAACATTTGTAGCCATTTGCAGACATTCATAGAAAACTTACTAACTGATTTGATTTGTTTTTTTTTAAGTCCACTTTATGCACAATCGGGACTGAACATACAGTTTAAAGTGGGATCCGAACCACTTGTGCCTCCAGCAGGTATCAAACCCAGGACCTCTTAACTTACTGACTGATACATAACAATTATCATTGTTGTATTCCATGTAGTTTAGTCAAAATAAATTCTTAAAGTTGTTCTGTATTCTATTTCTAAACAAAGATCAGAACACTCAGAGAAAATATTATTTATATCTTCTTCAGCTTGACGACATAAAAAAAAATTGGAGAAATTATTTTAGGTAAATATTGTGTAATTTGTAATTTGACAGCTCTCACATACAAACTAAAGCATTCCTTGGACCACCTAAATGTAAGAACCAATTTATTAAATAAAACACAAGTTACTAGTTACGTGTGGTTTAACAGGTTCTTACTGAAAGCTCACGTTTTGGATCCCTTGGCAGATCCTTCCTCATGGGTGTCCAAAGAAATCACAATAAAAGGATAAACGTGGTATAAAATGTTGTTAGAAAAATAAAAGTCACAGGATTAAAAACATTACATTGTGCCTACCACCTTTATTGTATAAAGAATGCATATCAGTGCACTATCTAGCATGGTGCAGCAGTCAATAAGTGTAGCAGTGACATTCTCCTACATGCATGGATAATGATTGTACATACATTGAATTCTTTTAGTTGGTCTGATTCATCTTCTAATAGATTTTCCTGAGTTAGTGAACACAGTCAACTGCCACACTGTGGTATGGCATAAGCAGTGATCAAATTGGACTGGTATGAGCCGTTATGGCATACAGGTAGTAAATTAAGATGCTGAAAAGCATTCTGGCAGTAAATTCTTAAAATTGGCAGTTATTAGTGGAGCTGATCGCACAAGTAGCTATGCAATGGCCAACAATGTTCTCGCTCATTTATCTCTCTCTCTCTCTTTCTTGCATGTTTGAGTTGTACCGTAGAGCACAGTGTACTCTTCCCTCACCCTTCTGTCCACAGCCGAGCTCTCCTTGTCGATCATACATCATGAGAAACACAACAATAGTGCCTGTAATTAAATCTCGATCTCAGCCACCATTTTGCAGGTGCTGTGATCAGCAATCGAACTCGAGTCTCCTGCATGGCAGTCAGACGCCCTACCCACTAGACCACCTTGGTTCTTTGTTTATTTTTTAGGCCTACCTATTTACTAAAACATGACATGTCCGTCAGTCATATAATGCAGCTTGTCTTAGGAACTTCTTCAGTAGTGAGTGGTTAAATGTCTAATTTGTTATTCGTTATTACAATTCAGGAGTGACACAAATTTCAATTTCAATTTTCCTTTATTAAAGAGCGAGGTTCAGCCTGCGGCTGTTCTACCACCTAACCCCGATGGATACATATACATACTAAATACATTCTACCTACTAAATGTTTGTACAATAACAAACAAAGAAGAAAGAGAGAAACAGAGAAGACAAAAAAATAACAAATACAAAATTGAGAACCAAGGCTCATCTACACACTAATAATAATAATAATAATAATAAAAAGATTGAAAACAAATACACAAGGATACACAAATTAATTGACACAATTGTGCTTGGTGTGATATGGTTAAGAATAATACAAATTAATATTAATGTTATGTGTAAAAAACATATAAATGTTCTTCATATGCGAGAAAGGACAAAATATCGTTAAGGGTTGGCAACATGTAAGGGGAGAAGTAAACAAGCAAAATCAAGATGAAAATACTTGTTATTAGGAAGTTGGTTCAGAAATGCGAGCTATTATTCGTGAGTGCTGGAACACAGATATTGTTCATTTAACAATAGAGTTTTTAGTTTGTCTTTGAAGTTGTTGCAATTAGTGAGGGATGTCATGGAAGGAGGAAGTTCATTCCACGTTCTTGCAGCTGAATACGTAAATGATGATTCGAAAAGCTCTAGTGCGTGTTTTGGAAGTTCAAGTTTCGATTTTCCCCTTGTTTTGTAATCATGTATTTCCCTTCTGAATTTTAATTTCTGGAATAGGTTTTAGGTGTTTTGGTTTGTAGAAGATTATGAATAAAACAACACAGATGTAATTTTCGGCGTCTGGTCATGTTCAATATCTTCTTTGCGTTTGGGGTTGGGAGGATATGATCATATTTTCTTATATGGTACACGAAATGGAAACATGAATTTTGGACTTTCTGGAGTTTGGTTTTGTTTCGAACGGATAGATTTGGTCCGAAAATTACGTCGAAGTAGTCCAGTAAAGGAAAGATAAGGCATTGGACTAATCTCATTTTAATCTCTGTTTTTAGGCATTCTTTAAAGCTGTACAGTGATCTTAGCACGGTGTAAGCTTTTTTAATTTGTTCTTGTACAAGAATATCCCAGTTGAGGTGTTCATTGAAAATGACGCCTAGATTTTTCACATTTGCTGAATAAGGGATTATAGATGTGTCTAGTTTGATGCATATCTCGTTAGGATTTATCAGAGAGAGACTATTTCGGGAACCAATAAGAGAGAAAGTTGATTTTTGTGGGTTTATTTTTAGACCGTTACTTTTACACCAGGAATTTATGTTGGATAAATCATCATTGAGCAAAGCTAAGGCTGCATCTGGCGATTTCGGTGGAAAAGGAATTTGTAGTTGAGTGTCATCTACGTAAAAATGAACTTTACTGTGATTGATTACGGTAGGTAAGTCGGCTGTAAAAATTGTATAAAGGAGAGGGGCTATAATGGATCCCTGGGGACATCAGTTTCCAATTGCAGGGTGCGAGAGAGAGGAGGCGTGGCAGCGTTTATGAATACTCTCTGTTGTCTGTTGTTCAGATACGATCTAAACCATCGGAGAGCGGGAGGTGAACAATTGTAGTATTTTAATTCGCTCAAGAGCAGGTCATGATGGACGCTGTCAAAGGCTTTAGTGAGATCCAGTAATACTAACGCTACTGCCATTCTCTTGTCGATTGATCGTAATAAATCGTCAGTTACTTTAAGTAAAGCAGTTGTCGTGCTGTGTGAGGGACGGAAACCGGATTGACATTTCGGAAGCAGATCTAGGTCATTAACGTGTTTGCGAGTTTAATTTTTTCAGTGATTTTGGAAAATATAGGTAAGAGACTTATTGGTCGAAGGTCATTCAGGGACGTTATTACTTTTTCTTTGGTATCGGAACAACACGTGTCTTCCAGCTGGTCGGGTATTGTCCAGTCCGGAATGAGAAATTTACGATGTGCATCAGGGGACGTAAGATGTGCGGTAATAACAGTTTAATCATTTTTATAGATATTCCATCATTACCAGATGCATTGGATGATATTTCGTTTATCGCTTTCATTGTATCGGCTTTGTTTATTTCTTGCAGGTGGAAAGTTTGAGCGCTTTCGTTAAAAGTGTTACCATCAAAGAACTCTCGAGGTTTTTTAACGGCATCTTCTGAGACATTCGCTTTGCTGCATACGCTAGAAAAATGTCGGTTAATTGAATCTACGTTTCTCAGGTCGGAAGGTATCTCGTTGTTCATATTTTTACTATATACACCCCACGTTTTTATTTTTTTCCACAACTCTTTGCTGTTATTGTTGCAGCAGAGGTGATGATTAAAATATTCTTTCTTTTCTTGCCATTGGACCGAGGTGGTGAAGTTTCTCAGTTCTTTGTAATAGTCCCAGTTTGCCTGGGATTTTGTGTGCTTATATTTTATTAGGGCATTGTCACGGAGTTTCATGAGCAGTTTTGTATTTTCAGATATCCACGGAGAGTTTTTTGATTTTATTAATTTAGTTTCAAGTCGCATGCTTGTCGAAGAGATTTATTACGTCTTGAGTAACAAAGTGTACTTTATCATCGATGTTGTCGAAGCTATCAATTTGCATCCATTCAATTGTTGTAGCATCCCTATCGAATATCTCTTTGTCGTTGGGTAGAGAAGTTTTGAGATTTGACAAACTGTTTCATTAATTTTGGTTTCTCGATGGCAAGTGTCATGTTTACTAGACAGTGGTCGGACGTTCCGACGGGAGCGGTTACGTTAAATGAGTGTACAGAATCTGGGTCATCCGTTATTACCACATCGAGGAGTGATTGGGTGGTTGCCGTTATTCTGGTTGGTCGGTTAATGATCTGGACCATGCCGAAAGAGTCGATTATTGATTGTAAATATACTGTTTCTGGTTTATGGGGAGGAAGGAAATCTGCGTTTACGTCACCTAAAATAAGTAATTTGTGAACAAGTGGAAAAACTTCCGAGATCGTCGTTTCTAGGTGCGATAATTTTGTATATGATATATTAGGGGCTTTGTACACACCAATTATTCCCAGAGTTAGATGCTGGAGCTTCACAGTTACGCTAATCATTTCGATTTCGTCGTCATTTTCGTTGCAAGAGGAAATGATCTTGACATTTAGGCCTTTACGGTAATACAAGATTAGGCCACCCCCGCCCTTTGTTGTTCTATCCTTTTTTATTGCTGCGTAACCCAGTATGGAGAAGGTCGAGGAGGGCTTCGTGGAAAGACCAGCTCTCGGTGACCAGGAAGATATCGAAATCCGACTCGAGCACCGTATTCTCCAACTCCTCTGATTTGGGTGACGACAAGGACCTGACGTTCGCTTGAGCGAGGGTCAGGAAGGATGGCCTTGGGGGCGATGACCAGGAGGGAGGAAACCGTTAGTTGCAGGAATTTCAGGTGGTGGAGTCGACATCAGGGAGAAAACAAAGACAGGGAACCATTTGTTGCGAGCTTGAGGGAAATCGAACCTTCCCTTCCATAACGTCATAGCGTATTTTAGCATTATTTCAAATATGAATGTAGGTGCAAATTGGGAGAAGAAAGACGTAAGGAAATTTGGGTACTTACATGTTGCCTTCTTGTGAATTCTTGGATGTTCGTGGATGACAGGTATATTTGACGCTAAAACATCACTCAAGGAAAACCGTATGAAATAATTCCCAGAAGCACACACCGAAACACTTGCGGAGCACTTGAGTACACGCAGAGAAACATAAACATTCGCATAAAGGGATATGGTTGACACACAAGACACACACAATGGACATAATAGGGAAACGATTTCAAACACATGTTCATAATACATATAACTAAGAAATAAAATGAGGGTGGTCATCACGGATATACACTTTGATTATACACTTAAGTTTGTGGGGGAAAAAAATAACTAGTAATAATAATAATAATAAAAAACATAGAATGATAAAAATAAAAGAAATATTAAAAGTATTTCAATGTTAACCAGTTACTAATGTTAAAGTGGCTAAGGAGTCCGAGCAGTCTTGTTTATGGGTCTAGTGTTTTGAGGGGTAAGGCTCAGGGGCCAATCGGGATAGTTCCTTCATTCTTGTAAGAGTGAGTTTCCTGCTGGTAGGGGTGCGCACCACGATCCTGCCATCTTCCGTGTAGCACGTGAGGTGCCTGAACATCTCTTTCGCCGCCCGCAGCGTCTCCTCTCGCACTGGAGTCAGCGACTCGGTGATGTAGATTCTCGACCCGGCTTCTTTTAGCTGTTTCTTCGCGACCACACGGAGTGCCTGGTTTTGTAGGTTGCGAATTTAACAATAATGCAGCGTTTTCCTTCCTGCATGGCCTCGGCCATGCTACGGTTTGGTTTTCCCAAATGATGGCACCTTGCGATCTGGTCACTATTGATGTCGACGTGCATCTTATTTCGGAATAAGTGCAGGACCTTCTCCTCCACGTTCTCCTGGACGTTCTCCTGCACTCCGTGAATAAGGAGACACTCACACCTTGAATATTGTTCCAAATCGTCCAGCTTATCTTCTTGCGATTCTATCCTATCCAGTAAATAATGGAAGTCGTCTTTTTGCACTCTGAAACTTTCCTCCAACCGTGCCTCCAATTTACTCAGCTCGTCTTTGAGTTTCTTCATTCCTTCGGAATCGTACGTAGCACTTAGGTCACTGCTTCTTGACTGTGTTTCATTATCAATTTTTCGTTTGAAACTGTCCAGCTCGCCATGCACCTGCTTTTCGAAGCTTTCCAGCCAGTCGCCGAGTTCCTTGGCCACAACACGAGACATCTTGGGTTGGTACGTGTGAAGCACAGTGGTTATGGCTTGCGACGAGCGCCAGGTAATTATTCCAGTATTTTCTCTTAATTAACGTTGAAGTTGCACTTGCACATGTCAGTCCTGAACCTTGACACTACCTCTTCCTTGTGTGAAGATAAGAATCAGCCAGCAGCCCGATGTCCAACAGAATTTTACAATCTTCAGCACGTCCTTAGCACACTTCCGCCATGTTGCATCAAAACTAAATAAAATAGGAGCCCAATATGTGGTGATAAAAGATATAATAAGAATCAATGTATTATTTAATAAATCAAACAAGAAAAGGATTGTATCAAAAGACAGGTCTGTGCATACTTTAGTAATTTATTTCCAATTTGGCCACTGGGCATAAAGAGATGGTTGTAAAGAGTAAAACTGCTAGACTTAAAAAAATGGAAATTTCTGCCAACGAGAAAGCTAACATAGAAAAAATACAAAGAAGTAATTCCTAATCATTGTACATGCATCAAATATGAGTTACAAGAATATATTCTTCACTAAGCCTATCAGAAATTCTTCAATTCGGGATTCCTGTAACAGTTCTATAATTGAAAGTCATTTTCAATCATTTGTTATTTGGCTTTTGTGTATATTCACATGTTAACTGTAAAATTCGAAGATTTTTTCTTCTGCATATAATTAAATGTTAATGTTCTCATACTTTGTTATTAGTAGTTACAGTGATTTTGTAACATAATCAGTGTTCGGAAAGTTAATTTAAAAAAGGTAACAAGTTACAGTTACCTGCTTTAAAAAAGTAACAGTTACAGTTATTCATTTTAAAAAGTAACTAAGTTACAGTTATTCATTTTAAAAAGTAACTCAGTTACAGTTACCTGTACTTCAGAAGTAACTGTAAGTTACTTTTACAGTTACTTTCTGCTGAAAATTTTCTTACTACCAAATTACACAAATAGATCATTAATTGTAATTAAATATTTGGTGAAGACTAACATGTATTTTACTTATGCTACTGGTACATAACATAAGTCTTCGTATATTTGTATTTATTACAAAATAAAGTGCTCTCCTGTGCTTTGCGCCACGCCATGAAGGCGTATTAGGGGTGTGAGTTAGGGCCCCACACTTTCATAATCACTGCCGAAGGTGTGGGTGAAGTGATCAGCACCACAGGCCTGGGTACCATTACCCCCACAGATTTTCCTCCAGGTACCCACTTTATATGATGCTGGGTGGAAAAAATTCCGGTTCTCCCTCACTGAGGATCGAACCCGGGTCTATTGCATGGTAGTCAGGCACCCTATTTTTTTATTTTTTATTATTTAAGGAAACCCCTATGCAGTAGTCCTCCATTATTTACATTTTCTCAATTTTCACGTATGTCAATTTTCTCTGTTTTGTGTGTCTTTGTGTCCACTAAAAAAACGCAGGGGGAAGGGGATCTCGACAATTTACGGATGTCGAACAACATTTCCGTTTTACTAGTCATTCAACTTCAAAATAAGCTTGGTACAATACATTTTTCAAAACTATGGGACATAATTTTTTTAATAGTTGACAAGAAATTGCTGATCTAAGTTTGTATTCTGACAGAAAACAGTTCAAGGCCACTCTACAATCAGAACAGCTGCTGTGAATAGGCCTACAGATTAAAGTGAGATTTTACACTCCCACCAGAGAACCTATTGAATACAAGGCGATAGCAATAAACACAACACTACTTATGAGGCTCATTACTATTTATATAATTTCATAATTAATTTTTCTTTTGGAACTGATCGAGTGAATGAATTCAATATAGATTCTTCTGTATTTTAGTGACAATATTTGTTCTTGTTACTCGAGAATGTATGGTGAAAACAAGAAATATTTCTAACAAAAAGTACCACCTTCCAACTGGCTTGGTGTTTTAATTGTGGTGTTGAATGATTATGTACGAGCTTCAAAATATTTTCCACTTACAAAGTTACGGTTCCACTGTATAGGCTGGTATAGGGTGTGTTTGTGTGGTTAATGAGAGAGAGATAGAGATAGAGAGAGAGAGAGGGGGGAGGGAGGGAGGGAAGGGGAGGGGAGGGAGAGAGATCACTCCCATAGAATATATTCTAAGAAGAGAGGTCTGTTGCACATAAAGGGTGTCAGAGAGAAATAAATTTGTTGTACAATTTCAAGTGTTTATGAACCAGAAAATGATAAAAATGATAATGTAGTAGTCTGTAATTGTGCATTCAATGATGGTGAAAATGGCAAAAAACTTATCCCCTTCAGTTCTCTCTAAGACGATTACATAAACAAGCGAGAATGATGGCTAGGGTCTTCCTGATTTGTTCGTTTGCCACTTGAGTGTTGTAATTCACTGTCGTATCAATAACAATGGTGAGATCTGTTACATCTGTCATTTCAATAAAATGGGTTCTCATTTACATGTTAAACGAATAACACTTACCAAAATATATTACCTTTTTCAAAATTCCCAGAAATGTTGAATAATCGTAAATAAGCTAATTCGAACTGGAAATATTTTTACTTCCATTTTTAAATTATCAGGAACTGAGATAAATGAAATCATGTGGAAACAATTACATTATTTTAATTCATATGTGCACTTGCTAGTTCTCGTTTTCTTCAGTATCATTCATGGTACCAATACCGTTGAATTCTTTCGTAAAAACACTGGAATATAGAAGTACATCCCTCATCAGTTTAATCCGATATTATAGCAAAGAAAAAAAAATATTGGATGCTGCTTATAAGGTCACAGAAGACCAAACTACAGAAACAAGAGACACTTCACAGCGCACAACTGAGAATGACAAACGGTCACCAATAGGAAGGAATTTTCCTCCTAGAGGCTTATCTTCCCGCTTCTGGGAAATCCACCCCTCTTCTGAGGTGTGTATATCCCTTTGGAACTCAGGTCTACCAAACAAAAGATGGAACATGCGATAAACCTTGAAATTCCTGGCACCTAGCTGGAGCCTACCAACATGAGAAAAATTCAACAGAATTTGAATTCCGGCTCACTTTTAAGTCCTAAATCGTCAAAAATTAACGACACTTATATAGCAATTTAAGTGTTGCAAAGTAACTGTAAGAATAACTGTTAAAATGTTACTTCTATTGTAGAAAGTAACTCTGTTACAGTTACTTACTTTTAAAAGTTACTAGTTACAGTTACGTTTTCTCAAAAAAGTAACTGTTAGTTGTAACTAGTTACTTCCAGATGCTGGAAATAATGTATTACTATGTTAAATAAAGTTTGTTGATTTCTTTCTTCATTGTAAATCATTGCAAAATAATGCCTACAGAGGAGACAGTTACAGATTTTATAGCTAGTTTCTCAACATAATGTATTCAGTCACAACACATTAACTGAAGATATTAAAAACTAATGTAATGATCAATTCCCATGCATATAGCATTGTACCATGAATGCACATGTAGCAGACGTGGTTGTAGGGCCCCACACATTCTCGACCTTGGCCATTTTGAAGGTAATGTGATCAGCCCCATGCTCTGACTGCCTTCTATCCCCCAGGTACCTATTGATTTGAGACTGGGTGAGTCCTGGATCATGCGGAAAATATCTGATTTTAGATCACCCATCCTGGGAATCGAACCTGGGTCTCCAGCATAGCATTCAGACACCCTACTGACTAGATTACCGTGGCTTCATATACTGATCAATTTTTGGCAGAATGTTAATTAACGGAAAACCTTTAACATAATCAAATATAATGAGTAAAAATATAGTTTTGCATTCATTCCTTGTCAAATATATCATGAAAACAAATATATTTGTTACTTTTCTATTATTAAAGTTGTACTGCTTGGGGAAGGAGAGAGACAATAAAGAAGCAAATAAATGGGTACTACAGTAGCCAAATACAAAACAAAGAGCGCGTTTAGTGGTACACATACAGCAGTGGTTTATATAAGGTAACTGGGGGGAATAACACCTATTGAGGTAATAACGCCAGGTGGCTATATCTCGAAAGTTGAAAGCGAATTCGAATGATGGCATATGCAGTGTGTGCATTACTAGCAAGTATATCACATGATTCCTTTGTTCTGACGTCGCACCATTCTTCCCAGTGTGGGTTAGCTGTTTGTGGTGAAAGTGGCTATTACTATTCCAAACATACTACTAACTAATTCTCTTTGTTTTGATGAAGAAGCAAAATGCATTCCGAAAGAGGGACTTGCGTATTATGGGTAATAGGGCCAACTTCAATTTGGGGTAACAACGCCAACTTTGCTATTGTTAATATGAGATATCTTCAACACGGCCACTTATTGTTTGCTTTCGGTTTGTGTTTTAGATGCCACGGAAGAACACTTACAGTTAAAGTTATAGATTTCAAGAGATAAAAAAAGTATCATTTCTGTAGAAAGTAAATAAACGTGGACAATAGAATTTGCTTTTGTGTATTACATACATTTCCATTTACTATATGTTTATGTTAATATAATATGAAGACCCAGGGGGAAAAACGATGAATGTCGATTTTTTGCCCATTTTGAGCTTGCAGCACCATCTGATAGCTCAGAAGCTGTACTATAAGAATGAGAATGTTCTTGGTTGAGAAACGGTGAGAAGTGCCTGAAAAACACATTATTATTTTGGCATATATTGACGTATTTATGAATAGAAATACTTGTTTTTCATTTCCTGGCAAATCGCCTCGAATGAACATTCATCGTTTTTCCTCCTGGCCCTTCATATATTATACGTTGCATGTTATGGCATATTCTAAATAGTTGTAGAATGAATAATGCTTCAAGTGTGTATAAAGTGAGTAATTACCATTCTATTTTATTAGGACATTCTTATAGTATGGCGTTATTACACCTACACATGTGACGTTATTACCCGGCTATGTAGAAAATAATGCCAAAATGCACCCACCTTCTTAGAAAAAAGCTCTCAGAAAATTTACTATTTGAAACAAAGATACCATAAATGTTTTTGTTGCTAGTGAAAAAATGCATCTATTGTCTTATCGTATTTACATTGCCATATGTTTTTATAATGCCAGGAAAAATCGAAGAAGCTTAGTATGGCGTTATTCCCCCAGTTACCTTACTAACATTTATAACTACTCTTCCCACCCCACCATTTCTAGTGAATTTCTGAAATTGATTTAAAAGTTTTCTTCCACAATATGAAACATACTTATAATTATTGCTACAATAGAATTACAGGTTGCCATATGAAGGGGGCAGTGGGAGATAGTCACAAGCCACAATCATGGATGTCCACAGAATTTTTTTCCAGGGTGGTAAAGGAGATATATTTTCTTCCAATAATAGTGATCTTCCCTCAAAAAACAGTATTTCAGTCTGAAATTATCATGGTTCTTCAATGAATTTATAATAATTAACATAAATTACTGTGACTGAAATGAAATTATGTGAGAAATATAGAGTAAGGTGGGGCAAGACTGCGCAGTTTGAGTTCATAATTTTATATTAAAGCTATGAAACTACAGACACACATGAAAAATGCAATACACATTGCACTATCCTTTGCTGACTCACAGTAAATTTCCGAAAGCTGAATGAACAATATTTCTGCATGAAACAATTACAAAACCGTGACCATGCAAATGCGCAGTCTTACCCGCACCGCGGGGTAAGACTGCGATCAAGTTGGGGTAAGAATGCGCACTTTCTACACAGAGTCACATTTGTATAAAAAGAAACACAAATCACCTAAAAAAGTTCTTCTATCATATGGGATACATTTCTCGTGGCATTCTCACAGTAGGCACAGTGAATTCCGTCCTGCACTTGGGTTAGGAATCGCTAACACAAATCACAAATAAAGGTTCCTGTTTCATACGAGGTGCAATTTTCATGCCACCACTCGTCACATGTGGAACATTGGATCCAATCCTCTACTGGAGGATCGCTGTACTTCTCATTACAACCTGGGCAATTGTACTCTTTCTTCTGGCGTTTTCTGCTTGCTACATTGCTTCAACAATGATGTTCCGTTTCTGTTTCCCCTGAACTTTCTTCTTACTCTTCTCAGCCAAGGAGGTTTCCAAGTTGACTTTGAATGGAGATCCAGTTAACACCTGAGACTGCCTTCCCTTTCGTCGGTGGTGCTGAATATGCTCTGCACGTGGAAGTGGTGATATCTGGTTAACGGAAATGTGCCCGTATGATCCAGTATTGTTAACCCCACTTGTTGAAGGCTGCTCAAATGGAGTTGGAGCTGATACATTTGTCACAGTAGAGGGAAGAAACTCGTCCTCAGTGAAGATGTCTTGATTGAATGGGCATAATTCAGTCACTTCAAAGTCCTTCATGGCATTCCCAACTGTAGCTGCCTTCCCATATTCCTTTGTAAAAATGGATGCCACTTGGAAAACTGTGATTGGGCGACCCGGATGGTTACTCATCCACTTATCACACTCAGATGAATGAAACGACTTCAGTGGACCAAAAAATGATCTAATGGCTGGGCCTTGCAAGCCACACACTTGCACCTGCAAGCCACACACTTGTGGGGTAAAATTGTGCACGTGCGCAGTCTTGCCCCGTGCTGCTTTCCTGAACAAATCACGTGATGCTGCCCAGCCATTGCACAAAGTAATGGAAACTAATACACAGGTGGGCTCGGGATTAACACAGCTTCTTCTGTCCATGAAAATCGTAATATTGTATACATTCACAGTGACGTAGTACTCAAAACACGAAGTACCAAAATAAATAGCAAACACCCTCAAAATCTTTTCACTCACCTCTCTCAGCACAACGAATTTCAAACGTATCTTCACCACTGTCCACAGCTAGCTACCATCTTGGACGAAGTAACGGTGGCACAGTGGTGCCAACTGTGTGTGATTTTCACCTCGAAAAACCGGTGCGCAGTCTTACCCGCCGCGCAGTCTTACCCCACCTTACTCTATAAATTTTAGGTGGACATTCATTTTCCATGGAGGCCATCCCCACCCCAACCCCTCCCTTCTGGACATCCATGGCCACAAGTTTTAGTTTTCTGAGTTGAGCATACCATCATGCAGTGGCGGCTCTAAGGAGAGAGCCGTCGTGCCATGGCTCTACCCTCAGAAAAAAAAAAGCACTTGCTTTGCCAAAATATAGTTAAATTAATACATTTACGAATGAGGAGATTCAAATCTCGTAAGCGTTCCAGCTTACGGCCATCTCAATTCCTGCACCGCATTCCCAGCTGTTCTCTCACTTGCTCTGGGCCAGCATAGACTGGTCGGTGTGTAGAGGCCTGCGCGGAGTCATGAAAAAGTCTCCACAGTTAACGAGCAAGGAGGTGGAG
Organism: Lepisma saccharinum; assembly: GCF_977018435.1. Taxonomy (NCBI): domain Eukaryota; kingdom Metazoa; phylum Arthropoda; class Insecta; order Zygentoma; family Lepismatidae; genus Lepisma; species Lepisma saccharinum. The sequence continues at coordinate 45,020,699 of NC_139250.1, read as the reverse complement.
TGGCAGCCAAAAGAAAACCACTCGTGCCAGCTCGCATCGTGCTACGACGCTAGAGCTATGTCATTGTGTTGACATAGTTGCAAACTTCACAGAGAAGTGACTAATCCTGACCTATTTGTAATACTGGTTGGAGAAGTAATTCGCGAGAAAGATACTTTCCTGCATACTTGGCAAGAACAAACGTAATATCTTCCCCAAATTTATATAACCATTTAGATAGATGCGTCTAAAGAGCCATCCAGACATTTTTGTTATCGATTTCTTGCTTAAGAAAAGATATATCCCTTGCTCTCACACACACAGACACTGTTGTGTTGCAACTGATGTTGACAACATTGAAGACAATTACTGTACAAAAGAATTGCCTAAATATCAAAGGGAATTTACATCACCAGGGGATTTTTTACATTAATATTTGTAAAAAATCACACGGAAAATCTATCAGTATAAGAATTTCACTTGGAGATATAATTCAATTTCTTGCATTGAATTCTAAAAATTGTAGATCTACAGTTCATTTAGCAGGTAATCATATTTCAGTTGTTAGTAACACTGATCGTTGATGTACCGTCTGCCGTGCTGGGGTTGCAAATTATAAACAAAGCAAGGCGAGAATGCCGTGTATATTGGAAGTCAAACGTCCCATCTTGTGAACGTCGAAATACATACATCTTTTATTATAAAGTTGATATTACAAAATATATGCTACGAATGATGTGATAAAAAATTAATGGCAGTTATTTTCCTCAGGACGTCTAACTGCCAAGCGGGTGACCAGGGTTCGATTTCCGGGTGGGGCATGATATACTTTCGGAATTTTTTCCGGCCTTGTCCCGCATAAAGCGGGTCTGGGCTCACACAGTTTCAAATCTATTGCTAACTGGGGCCAACCCTGAGGGGTAAAGGCGGCGGCAGCGTGCTGCTGATCACATCACCTCCAAATGCCCGAGATCAAGTTCGAGAATATGAGGGGTCCTATACCTATATCCCCTAAATGTGCCTTTATGGCAAGGTGCTATCTGCACGGGGAACTTTACCTTTTACCTCACATTTATCACAATAAACAAGCTATGTTTAATATATATTAAAAAATATAGTTCTGACTGGGTAAAGGCTGTGTAATATCCCACTTTATTTGTCATGATTTTCTGTAACGTTACTAAACACGATATTTATTGCCATATTGTTTTTATATTATATTTTTGGATTCTTTTATATTCCTTTTAGGAAACTGATTAGCGAATGTGTAAAGTGTTTCTCTCCAAGTCCATCAGCCCGTATGAACGATCAGTGTCTCAAAGCTACAAATTAAAAAATCTGATAGACCTAACAGACAGTAGGTAAACACATCTCTATCGGACCGTCCGTCTGTTTGGCCGTGAGGGACAAGAGTCAATGCGAGGTGAGACATCCATATCACAGAATCTGTTGACGCTACATCCGCAAAAATAAACACAATTTACGAGAACGACAAAGAAAATTCTAAACAATCCCTGTATAAATTATCTCCAATCCAATCCAAAAGTCGGAAACCACCCATATATTTATATTTATTTATTTATTTAACAAATGATGCCACAGAACATTGTTCCATTGAGACATACATACATTTTGTGCATTATATATATGCATTACATATATCTGTGCATAACATAAAATGTTTCACTAATTCCTATACAGACGAACCCCTCACCCCTTTCTCCAATGAGCCAGTAGGACTCTTTTGAATGATTGAAATGACAGACTGTTTATATGAACGCTCGGATCATTTGCTACTACTTCATTATAAGTTTTACCCATTTTCCACATCGGAGATATATTTTTAATTTGTTTTAGATTTTGGTACATGAAACAAACCGGGTTTCGGTCTGCTTCTCATTTGAGGTACATGATATTGTAATGCAGATACTAACCCCATAGAGTATATTTTGTTATTTGCAATTTTATATAACGTGCTCATCAAATTAAGATTAAACTTTTCTTCAATTCTTTCAATGTTAAACTGCGATACAAGCTCAGAGTACGGATTGAATTTAGGATATACTTTGTCTTCTCTATACTTTATGAACCTCAAGAACTTGGACTGAATCATTTCTATCTCCCTCATATGTTTTTTTTTTGTCCAAGGGCTGCCATATTACCGATGCATATTCTACGAGTGAGCGTACTTGGGAGACATACAAAAATTATTAATATTGATGTACTTTCTAGATCTTCCCCACATATTTTTATCAATCCTAATTTCTTATATGCTTGGTTAACGATATGATGCATATGCTCTTTAAAACATAGATTTGCGTCATACGTGATACCAAGATCCGTGAATTTAGTGACCTTAGCTATTTGTTTTCCTCCCATCTGACACTGGAAGTTTCTTTTTATTTCAGCGTTTGTTATAGACATTACCTGACATGTATCAAGATTAAATGAAAGTCTATTATTTTCGCTCCATTGTAGTAATCTATTTACGTCTGCCTGCAAGTCTAGGCTGTCTTCGTCAGAGCAAATTGTTCTAAATATTTTTACATCGTCAGCAAATATAAGTCAACGTGATTTCGTAATAATTTTCGGGAGGTCATTAATAAAGAGTAAGAAAATGAGTGGGCCCAAATTGGATCCCTGTGGCCCCCCAGAAGCCGTAGGGTATTCCCGAGATATGTATCCTCTATAATTGACAAATTGCTTTCGGTCCATGAGGTAAGATTTTAGCAGCATAATTACGTTTTCAGAAATATATTAAAATACGATAGTTCCTGAAGTAAAATGTCATCATTTACCGAATCGACCGCCTTGGCCAGGTCAGCATAGATACCTGTTTCGTTTCGTCTAATTCATAAGCTACAAAATGTGCAAATTCGGCAAGGTTTGGGATTGTCGACCTCCGCGATATAAAACCATGTTGCATGGTAGATATAGCCGGTCGTACGTTGGCCATTATTCTGTCGTACAGTATGTGTTCAAACACTTTGCAAAAAAACTGAGAGAATTTCCACTGGCCTAAAGCAATCAACGTTCTTTGCATTTGCCTTTTTTTTTTTCACTTTAGTGATTTTCCATTTTGATGGGAAGTTGTGATGTTCTAAAATGTTATTGAATATTATACTCAATGGTTTTATTTGCGGTTCAGCGCACCCCTTGACCACATAGGGAGGAATGATGTCCATCCTCACTGCTTTTTTGGCTTTCAACATTTTAATTGCTTCCTCGATATCGTTCAATTCGATATACGATATATCGAGTTGGGAAAGCACTCCGGTTTCGCACTTATCTGATTCAACTATAGAGTACTGTGAAGCATCTTTGTACACCGATAGAAAGTAGGTAGTAAATGCATTTACAATATCATGTCCATTGTGTAAGATTTCATTGTTGTATTCAAAAGTATCACTACTTGAATCCCTCTTTTTATTTCTAATATAAGTCCATACATTATTTACATCTATCCCTATGTTTCCTCCGTCTCACGGATGTACGCTCTTTCCTAAGATTCTTGTATTTCCCTTCATGATACTCTGCGTTGCAATGACCTTTTCCCCACTTTTTGTAATGATATAATTTTGACATTATTTTCCTAATAATGTCACCATTCAACCACACAGGATATTTAGGTACCTTGATGCGTTTCAGTGGTACGCAGTCATTCAAAATATTATACAAAATATCATAAAACGTATTAGTTAGTGTATTGACATAGTAGTAATGCACCGGCGTTGAGTCCGATAAATCAATTGATTGGAAAAGATCGATCAAAGATCAATTGATGATGTAGTTGTGTGGGTAAGCAAGGGTTATTGTTGTTCGCGATGACGTCATAAAATGGGCGTGGCTTAATTTTGCGAGGAGCGTTTTGATTGGTTGGAAAAGTATTCGGGTTTTTCCCGCGGCGCCTGAAAACAGATGGCGTTGATGATTCTGAAATTCTGGGAATTTGGGTTGGGGAGATTCTCGGAATTTCCAGATGGCGTTGATGAGGCTTTTAAGTGCTGCGGTGAGTGTTAAGTGCCTTTTCTTGGAAAATGGGGTTTGTCGAGTGTTGTTTCGAGGAAATTTTGTGAGAATTAATGGATGTGGTTAGGGTAATGGGTTTGGAATGGTAATTGCTTTTGCATTCCTGAAATTCTGAGAATTAGGGTACGTGTTTTTGTTGTGTGAAGACAGATGGCGTTGATGATTCTGAAATTCTGGGAAATTGGGTACGTGTTTTTGTTGTTTGAAGAGAGATGGCGTTGATGAGTCATTCCGGGGAAGGTGGTGTTTTTCTCGGGCGGCCGTTGATGAGTTTGAAATTCTTGGAATTGGGTGTGGTCTGAAAAACATGTCCTGGCATGTTTTAGGTTTAACCTTCCAGGGTGACTGTTTGAAGTATGTTTAACTGAAATCGTGACGTAGAAAAAAGAAGGTATAAATAGAAGGGATACAGGATAATAGTATCATGTGAGGATGGATGTGTGCGGTACAAGACTGTCTGATAATGGTGTGAATTTCTACGAGGTTAGCTACGAGGAGTTCTGGGAACTTGTTCGATCTTGCGGCGACCTGGACAACGATCCAACGGCCCTGCATCGGGTGTTGAGTTATTTCCCGTTTATGTATGTAGCGATACCTGAATCTCCCTGGTGTGGATGTTACCTGTTCGACGGATTAGGAAAAGGAGTCCATCATCACTGCGAGACGTTGAAGGAGATAGAAGAGAGGAAAAGAAGAGCGGACGAGAGAACAGGATTTCCAGGTCACAGGTGTATGTGCGAACTACGTCGCAGGAAGGAAGAGGACAAGATCGGTGAAGCTTTGAAGCAGAGAGTGAAAGAGTGGCTTTCATTGCTGGCAGACAGAAATTCCTTGTGGTGTTCTGGCTGTGATCGTCCTTTGTTACGTAAATTAGAAGGACATCCCTGTTTCCCTGTGGTTCCTGCAGAAGGTTTCGGCGTCCGCAGACGTCTGTTCCCTGACGATCTTCAGGTTGTTCCTTTATCGCCGATACCTGGGACGCCGTCACCTACAGTATCCGATTACTTTACCTTTTATGACGTATGAGAGTGTTTACTCACCACGTCTGCTGGACTCACGCCGAGCCGTATGTTATCAATTACGTATCAGTGAATTCGAGATACAGAACATACAGAAAGTGGCCTATAGGATTACGTCAGACTCCGGAAGAATTAGTGACTGCAGGATTTTACTATTCAGGCTTTAGCGACAGAGTATTATGTTTTCATTGTTCGTATGGACTTTGCGATTGGACATCCAAAGATTGCCCGATTCTAGGACATTACATGTTGGTACCCCAGTGTCCTTTTATACAGAGTGTTGCGGCGTTACACCGTAACTCCAAGAGCTGCAAGTATTGCGACTGTATAGAGACTCCTGAGAAAACGTCCGATAAACCTAGTGTGGATTCTGTGTGCAAAATATGTTTTCAGAATCCTAGCAGTGTTGTAATTCTCCCGTGTCGACATTTTGTTTCCTGCGGATCCTGTGCTTCCCAATTGGACAAGTGCGCCGTATGCCGGGGTAGCATTGAAGATACGTTGACAGTTTTCACCTGATGCCCAAAATGGATGTCTGTTTTTTGGACGTTCAAGGTCTTCGAGGAGCAGGAGGAGAATTTGTGTGGAAAGAAGTCGGAATTTTAAAATTTCCTTTTGACAATGCATTTGACTGTTTAGTGAAATCTCCATATGGTTTACGCTTTTTGAGTGAAAAGTATCGCAGAGTGAATTACTGGCTCTGTAACAACAAACACGGCCTCAACTGGGGAGATGGATGGCTACCGTATGAGAAATTAGGAGATTTGTTATATGTTGTGCTTGTGAATCAAACAGTGTACGTCAAAGGTACGGAGAAAGTGAAATGGTTTGAAAAATTACTTGGAGAAAAAGGTATGGGTAAAATATCCGTACGTAACATCGAAGAACTTGAATGTCCAAAATTGAATAGTGTGAAAAACACTTCAAGAAGATGCAAAGAACATAGCAAATGTAAAAATGTAAAAAAAACCTGTGCAGTTGAAAATGTCTGGAAGATGTACAGTTTCTATTGTAATAAGTACAAGAAATAAAAGAGTTTTTTTAAAATATACAAATGTTTTATTTACAATCGATAATATGTATATAGGTTTACAATACATAGAATAACGCAAATGTTGTATTTACAATTGAATATGAAAGGTTTACAATACCTGAAGGGTTATATTACAATACATAAAATAACAATACAGAGAAAGAACAATGGTTCATTTACAACATCAGATACATGACAGTAACAGAACTTATTTACAATGTCAATGTCTGTCCATGATTGTTCTCAAGATATATTTCAATCATCAGTTCGTTGTACCAAAGAATATAAAAATAGTTCACTAAATTGGGCACTTCTTTTTTTTCTGAAACCATATTGTTCTTGATACAATATACAAAAGCCTCCATTTCGGGTTGCAATTTATGATAACGTTCGTTCTTTAATTTCTGCAGAGGCCAAAAAAGGTTACACAAAAATAAGTGTAGTTCGGAGGCTGTGAAAATAAAAGCATCGGATGAATGATGCTGATACATCGAGATACAACGTTTCCCGAAAAAATTTACACCACTCACGGTGATATTTCCCGTAACCAAGTAATTGAATCGACGACCTGTTTCGACGTAATTCAGTAAGTCAGATTTCAAAGCCCACAGTTCTCTAATCTGCTTAGAATCTATGCGTACGGGTGATCTCCCCTGTTGCGAAAACTCCCACACCAAATTGAAAGGGGATCGCTTTTCGAATCCTATTGCTACGAACTTGTTTCTTTCCTTGTTCAGAAAATATGTGTTAGCAAGATAGAGATCTAAACATGCCTCTACGTCGTGTAGTCCAGGACATTCGATTGTATCTGGGGAAAAGCCGATCTCCCTACGCCGTTTCATGAAATCACAGTCTTCGTCCATCGGTTCGTTCTTGATAGGGACAGTATCGATTTTGAGGGGTTGCACACGTTTGCGAGTTTTACGTTTGGAAGCACCATCCTGATGGGTCATGCGTTTCACTAGTTTGTCGTGTTTTTCCATTGTCGAATCCCTAGCAGGCTCCATGATGTTTTCACTGGAGCTGTCTCGACGGCACTGAGAGAAAGATGCAGCAGCACACATTTATATAGATTTTTGCATAACACGACACCGGATCGCGTGGATAGAGCAACACGATTGATCCCCTCTCGGGCACTTGCAATGGGGTAAACATTTGAAGATCTGACGAAAACGGTGTAGGATATATCCATCTTTACTGACACCGGGCGGAAATGCTTGAATGAAATCCTTGGTCGTAACATGGCATGCTTTGTAATAAGCATACACGCAACAGTAATGTCCGCACGTCGTGGCCAACACCCCCTGTAAGGGAATGTTGTTGTAAGTCCAGACCGAGGAATGACGGTTCAGGAAAGTTACGAATTCTGGATAGAAAGGATGAAATCCGTATGAATCGAAATATTCAGCCATATTGTTTTTGCCAAAATAGAAGGCCACCCAGTGTGTACCCTGGAAGTTGGAAGTATCGGTGTTTGCGATTATCAAGGCAGGGGTAGGAAACGTCCGAGGTAAAAGATCTCTCGAGTAAACACCGTAGAAAATGTTCTTGGTGGAACAGTTTCGAGATAGAATCTCCCTGATCTGCGACGTGTTCATGCTGCCTATGTTTTCGAAAACGGAAAATGAGAGTACAGCGTTCTGTTATTTCTATACTCTCAAGATGATATTCTTCTAATATTTGGGGGGACGGTTGCGTGTCAACAGGTTTGGCAGACAGTACTTCCAAAGAATCACTATTATAAATATCATCACAGGTTATCAGTTCGACGAGTTTTCCCATCTCACGTTACATATGTTTTCATATGTTTATAATAATAGTTCTGTCTTTGGTTATTTCTATGCTCCCGGGGCTGCTGTCAAGTGGTTCGGGAAACGATTGTATGTTCACAGGTTTTGAAGTTGTCACTTTCGAAGAAACACTACTATGCTTAATAGTACGGGTTATCACTTTGGTAGGTTTTTCCATCACAGGTAGTATAATGTCTACATCAGAACTGTCTCGATAACACTGCGAGCCAGAAACACGAGCACACATATTTATATACAAGTCGGTCTCACTGATGGAGGATAACACTTCTGTCTTTTGTTATATCTACTGCACATTCGAATTCAGCATACAGAAGGCATGTTATATTTTCCGACAGCTGGGGAGAAAATTGCATCTCGGCTCCGATGATACCTTGTTCCTGGAGACTGGTGTGCGTGTCGTTTCCTGAAGAGTCAGGCGTTATGTCGAAAATCAGGAAAAAGGATCCGTTCTCGAACATTTTCCTTGTGATCTGGTGTCCGTAATTAGCGTGGTGAATGCCTGTACCGGAAAATAGAGTTTGATAGGCACGTGTTATCAATCCGCCGTTCCCTCCTGTGGTGACCCGCAAGGGTTCGTAAGGTACGAGTTCTCCATTTTTCACAAGATGGAAAGAAGATAGATTGAAACTTCTAAAGTCGAACGGATTTTTCTTACTGTCTCCGAGAAAGCTGGCGGTGGATACCATAGCAAAAAGAACAACATTCGGAAAAGCACCTTGAAAAGCATTATCGATCGAAATCTGCTGCGTTCCGGCAACGTAAGAATAAGCTTTGATGACGCTTCTGGTGAACGGATAATGGGCTGGAGCGTAAGAGAGTGCTCTGTCTATGGCTAAACTGGTGGTAGGAGTAGGAATGATGTGATTTATTTCGAGAACAGCCTTTAAAATTTTTATTCTGGTGGTTGGTGAAGTCTGATCTCCCCAGATGTAAAAAGCATCACGTGACCTGGCTAGATCGATACGTACTTCAACGCCGTTGACCAGGTATTTAGGCTGGTGGAAAAAATCTATGTGCAGTTTTCCCATAAGTTCGACTACGGCAGACACTTCCGTAGGATTTCCGGTTGTCGGAACGTGCTGGAAAAAGTCTTTTCTGGCGGTAAAACCTTTGTTGTCGGCGGTGATTTGATCTTGATGTCCAGGTGTGTCCAAGTACCACAAGGCATTTGTGAGATGCGTGTTCGCAGCATCGCTGCCGTAATTGATTTCTGCTTCGAAGATTGATTTATATGCGTAATTGTTATCGGCAACTGTTACAGCGATACCGTTGAGAGCCACTGTAACTTGTGAAAAAAGTGAATGGAGAGGATAATTTACGACCCCGCAGTTTTTTGTGAGGGCGTTGGAAGGTTCGGAAGCACTCATGGGAGACCCATCTTGATTGACCATCTGCGTTAGCAGACGAAGATAGGCAGATGAAAGATCTAGAAAATCTGTTCCTGCCGGCGGAACGGCAAACTGAAGTATGTTCTGATTATCGATGGAAGCGATAGGCTTGTAGGCGACCGTGTAAGTTTTTTCGACATTTTGCTGAATAGGTTTTTTACTGAAAAGATCGAACTGCGAGATCATGCAAGTGTTATTCTCCATCATTATCCAAAAATATCTTTTCCTGCCGCCTTCTGTTTAATTTTCCTTTTGCGTGTTGTCCTAGATTTTGTGGATGTTTTTCTCCGCTTTTTGGATGCGCTTTTTTTACGGATCGTAGATGTTCTAATACGGGTGGCTGAACGTTTTAACATCGACTGAGCAATTTTTGTTGCAGGTTTTGTTCTTATACCGGAACCTACCAGAGAGTCGATTTTCCGTTGTGCTTTACTTTGAAGATTTTGACCCGCTTCACGTACACGTTGACGAACGATAGTTCTCGGAGTTTGCTGACTTGTTGCAATGTCGGTGATAATGTTAGCGCCTGTTTTCAAAGCTTCTTTTCCGATCGCTTTTGCACCACTCCAGAGTAGAGGTTTCACCATTCTAAAGAGTCCTGCAAAGAGAGACCCCAATCCTCTCCCTTTTTGAATTCTAGTTGAACGATAGATGGGTCCAATTCCCCCACGGATCTGATTACTGTAATATTCGGTCTGCGAATTCATGGTGATTCATCAGCTTTTCGACATAGACTGAGCAAAATGATTCCTTACTGTTTTTTAAAAGGACTTTGCTTTCCTACGAAAATGTAAAACAGCTATTGTAGGTACGGAGCCGTTTCTCAAAGGCAGGAAATATCCTTGTCTATCATACATCGCAATTTCTATTGTTTCGAAAGAACCCTTATCCAGAGAAACGTAATGAATCGGATTAAATGTATGATGGGCTACGGGTACTGTGCAAGATGATTCTGTTTCCGAATACTGTTTTCGGGCAAGACGTAAAAGACGTAGCATTTCTCCTCCGACCAATTGCTGTTTCACGAGATCGGAATAAATGAATATGTAGGGGTTTTTATCCACGACGTTATTGGACACTGCGTGCGTAGAATAAATAGATTTCAATACGTCATATCGAAATTTAGCGTAGTCATCAGTTTCGTCTATGGGTGTAACAGTATTTGTTGGAACACCTTCCGATTCAGGATCGGGAACCCCTATCACGGACAGATGTTTGTTCACAGCCTCTTTAAAGAAAAATCTGAGATGAGTAGGAACAACGGCATTAGCAGGGTTTGTTTTCAGGAACTGAATGAACTCCTCTATTGTATATGTTGCTGCAGGAAAATAAAATGGCTGCTCGTTAATATAGAGTGTATTATCCGTAGAAACAGAAGATCCCGACGCATCCCATTGCGCTTCCAACAGAAAATGCCAGAATTGCTTAAGAACGTTTCTCCGTATTTCCAGGTCGTTGGGGAGGGATTCTTCGATGGTAGAGATCAGGTCCTCAGCATTTGCATACGTCCGAACAGGAAAGGTTACCGTTCCGTAATCTGTTTCCAAAACATTGTCGTATAGAGTTGAATAATGCAGTTCTGCTAATCCGACTTCCCACAATTCTGGAGACAGATCGATCCGTTTTGCAAGTTTTACGTTGAAATGGGTCAGCGTGTTGTTCGGAAAATACTTCTCCGATGCAGATGACGGAAGGTAAACATAGAAATTATCGTCCATTCTCGCCGAACACAAAGAATTCACTGGATCGTGGTGACGATATATTTTGATATAAATATGTTTTGGAAATTATTTTTCTGATAACTGTTTTACGGAAGATGCCTTGATCCACGAATCGAAACTAGGTGGATATCCGAGCCAGCGAACCAGGTATTCCAAATTTTTACCTTTTCCCCGGCTGTTCAAAATCTTATCAATTTTATACTCTTCGTCAGGATCCGAATAAACTTTTTGCAGTTCATGTTTGTAAAATGTGCCTTTTACAGGTTCTTCATTTAAATCGTCTAATATGTATACAGGTACAGGTGATCGCTGAACAAGGGAGTGGATTTTGAAAAGTTCTCGTGACCACGATTGTTCGTATCCCTTCTCAAAATGTCCTTTGACGACAGAGATTCGTACGAAATCACCAACATTCAGATCTGAAGACGGTTGTGAAATATGTTTGTCAGGTTTGTTGAGACGTTTCCACACGATGTAAACGTTAGACTCGTTCACATCTCGAGGGGCCATTCCTATGGAACTGTGGATAGTTGTATTGTAACCTTCGAGAAGTTGTGGTAAAATGTCTACGTAACGTCTTGTTTGTTTCGATGTGAAATATTTCCACATTCGTTCTTTCAATGTTCTGTTGAAACGTTCCACTACACTTGCTTTCACAGGATAATTTGAAGCGATCGAAAAATTTACATTTTCATTTTTTAAAAACTTCTGGAATGTAGAATTTGTGAACTCCGTTCCTTGGTCGGTCTGTAGTGTGACAGGTTTTCGTCTGCTTTGTTCGAAAATATTTTTGAAAGCTTCGGTTACCGAATTGCTTGTTTTATTTCTTAGTGGTAATGCAAAGGCATATTTTGAGAATACATCGATCACTGTCAGAAGATATCTGTATCCATCGTTATGTTTTTGTATCGATGTCATGTCGTTGAGATCAGCTTCCCAAAGCATGTCTATGTTCCACACATTGTAATGATTTCGGGGGAACCTTTTCCTTGCAGGTTTGTGGAGAGTGTACGTTTCCTGGTGCATCAACCATTTTTTCACCGTATTGCGGGATATATTTTTATCCCGTACCGCGTTCCATAAACGATCTACAGATGAGAATGAAGCACGGTGTCGGGGATCGTAATATATTTTGGTGAGGATTTTATCGTGTTTTAACTTAGGGACTCCCATGACTGATCTCTCTGTCTACGGCTTTTTCTCAGAGGAACCAGCTTGTATGCGTCAGGTGTTCTCAGAAACGGTGTAGTTTTTCTGGAAACACGGACAGCCGCTTTCTTCTTCTTTTTCTGTTTCTGTCGATGAGACGGCCCAGGGCTTTCCGTTGACGATGCTGAGAAGTTCAACGTCTTCGGATCAGGAAGTGTTTTTTCCTGACGTTCGTCTATCAAATGTTGAGCCGTAGATTGGTACTCGTCGATGATATTTTGTAACTGATGACGTGTATTACGGGGTAACGTCTCTGCTAGGTTCGTAGGAAAATACGTCGATCCTGGCGAAATAGTAGAAGAACCGTCGTTATCTTGAACAATAGGAATTTGTAATGGTTCTTTGGATTTTCGACTCAGCCATAAATACTCGTCCAGTTCCTTTCTGTAAAGACGCCATTTCTGATCGTCTGATATATTTTTCATTTTCAGAATATCATTCATTTTTTTATCCAGAACGGATAATTTCTGAGTTACAGACGAGTCGGAAACACGAATACGTGCTAGCTGTTCCGGTGAAAGGACGATCATCTTTTTGTAGGAAGATGTCATTTCTCAATGAGGAATGAGAGTACCGAGAAGACCCGATAACAAAGAACCTAGAAGTAAGGGTAGAAATCCACCTTTTTGCACAAGAAGTTTTCTTCGTTTTTCGATGTTCACTTTCGGTTTCACGAGATTGCGTAAGACCGACTTGTAAGGTGTCAGACGACGTTTTGTGGACGGTTTAATTTTCACGTTTCCTTTTAAAACGTTCAGGCAGCATTCGCTGATGAAACGAATTGTCTTTTTCGGAGCACTTTTCAATAATGATTTACGGATTTTGGTCGGTGAATTTTTCAACACGTGCAAGAAAGGTGAATGTTTCTTGAAAGAAGACGAATGTCTATTCCTGTTAGAACGTGATTTGGTACGTGTCTTCCTCGTTCTCCTCATCTCGATGTTTTAAACATTCCTGAGGAAGATATGCAGTTGAGTAATTCTGGTTAAAAATGTCTGTCTGATAACGTAAAGGATCCGGTGTTGACTGTGAAAGATCAATATACAAATAACTGAAAGGTTGAGTGGTAGCATCTATATATACTTTTTCGAGTTCCTTCATGCGGTGAGGATGAAGTTGTCGTGCAAACACAGTAAATTGGTTCATATCTCGAGGATTTTTAAAAAGTAACAAAATGTTTTACGTTCAGCGAAATGTCTCTGCAATTTTTCCCTTGATGAAAAAGATTCTGTGTTATGAACACCACCGAAATGTTTTTGTGATGACTGCCTTTTGTGAAAAGGTCGGCGACTTTTTCTCCTTGAGCAACCATCATAAGATCATCCAGGATTATGAGAGTAGGGGTTTTTCCGTTCCACGACTGCCAATCGACGATCCCTTTATGATATTGCACATCTCGAAGATTTTGCGGAATACTGTTTTCCTGATCGTAACACCATACAATTTTCTTGACGGGTCCTTCGACAAGATGAACGATGGAGTCAACCATATTTGTCACAAAAGTAGTTTTTCCACTTCCTGATGCTCCGCAGACCATCATGGTGAAAGGATGGGAAAGTTTAGGAAACATGTTTTATACTGGAGATTTGAAGAAAAATGAAGATCTGGCACATTGTAAACACATTTTATACACTGACTGGCCGAAGAAGGGTTCAAACTCTGGACCGCTACAGACATATTTTAGTCTGCACAGTATCCGAAGGGATACGATAAATGTTTATCGTCGAAACGCCGTTTCAACAGTACCGACTGAAACAGCTTTTTTTCATATGTACTGATTACTTGGAACTGTTTTGTTCTTCTGATCCTGAAAATATTTTCGATCATAACTTCAGGCTGCTCACTGTTTATCATGTCGCACATGGTATCAAAATTGACCAATTCCGATGTGGAGGTATTCAATGTGATTCCTTTCACTTTACAGATATACTGCGGTTCGGAGAACGGTTTTGTTATTTTCATGCTGTAACTTTTCGGCCCCGTTGAAACAAACTGTTCACAAACTGCACCGGGTCCGAAATCTGTCAATTCATCCGTGAGTTCTCCTAGTGCGTCACCTGTCTGGGGATGATATTCCATTTCAGAACTATCTACGTAAATTACAGAATCTGTATCACAGTAACATATCCTGTCACCCAACTTTTCGAGGAGTTCGTACAGTTTCAGACGAGCATGGCATGTTGTGAAGGCTCCGATAGGAACATTTACTTTCCTGTTCAGACTGACAGCCTCTTCAACATATTTCCAGTTCACTAAAACGGTGTCCTGATTGATGAATACGACTCCTCCAATCATTATATTTGGATCAGTCATTTTATCGAGAAAATCTTTCGATTCCTTGATGATGGTCGTCTGGGAAAGGTTGTCCCGTTGACAGAACTTGCCCCATAAAGAATTAAGGCAAAGTTTAGCCAGAGTACGTTTACCAGGATTGACTTCGATACTGTTTTCTTCCAATAGAATACCCTCCTTATCGAAATATTTCTGTATGTACTTTTTCTTATCCTCGTCGTTCTGACACCATGAAGGCCAACCGCTCGCTTCCTGTTTTATTTTCAAGAAGGTGTTGACATAACCAGCAAAAAGTCCTCCAGTTTTTGTGACAGGGTCGTACATCGATGTTTCATACTTCCACACTTCCGATACCGACAACACTTTGTAGCCTAAACTACAAGCCTTACGCACCTCGGCGATGACCCAAGTCCCCGAAAGTGCGCGTTGTTCATCGGAATGGCTGCATGTACCTTCACATTTTAATCTGACAGCACATTCGCTACACAAGACAAACATCAGTTTTCCATGCATTTTTGTAGGTAAAACAGGATGTAAAAGGGCTTTTGGTGGCAGAACAGTACATTTTATGAGCCCCTCCATGTTCAAAACCTCATTTACCGAAGGAATAGAAGTTCCTAGAAATATGGTAGGATGTCCGACAGGATAGGCACAGTATTTGTTCACATAAGGGTACAAACTTGTAAAATCATAGTACTGTAATTTTTCATTTTCCTTGATTTTGTAATACGTCCTGACTGTTTCAACTCTTCCTCCATATAAGGCGTCTCGTGGATTTAAAGGAATGCAGCAAACGATAGGATGTGTCGATAGATGTCTATCGAGTTCAGGATCTGCTTGCAATATTTTTTTGAAATCGCATTCCCACATTGTGACGACACGGTATCCTTCAGAACGCAATGCCTCAAGTTTACGACATGTTGTCTCGTATCTAAAGGCTGCTGTGTTCAACATGTCGTTATATCTCTGACTGTTACTATCCTGATCTGTTTCTTCTTCGTCGTCTTTCGGATACATATCTCTGTTAATTGATATGCAGCGTTGACAACCATGCCAGTAGCATCCAAGCGCCTCGTACACTGTCTGCGTCTCCTCGTGATAGCCGTCCACTTTGTAACGTCCTCCTATGACATATTTTTCACGAGTACGTCCACCGTGAAGAAGTATTACATGATTCTGTTCTTCAACATAGGTTAACCATTTCAATGCGAACTTGGACATCTGATCTGCATGATGGTAACCTCCTTTAGGGATTATTCCAATAGTGTTAGACGGCATAAATTTCTGTCTGTAAATTAATGAACAGGCAGATGCTATTGTGATGCAGTCCCTGAAAATGTCTATTTTGCATATGTCTAGAAAATTCTGTCTCAACTTTAGACATCCTTGTCTCAACAGGGTCACATCCTTGATGCAATATTGGAGAAGTTCGTTTTTGTTGTTAAAAGGTATATTTCTTTCACATTCATTATTGTACCAGAACATGAAACGGTGTTGATCTTCAGCCGTTTTCATATATTCATATCCGTATGCAGAAGGAGGAGGTGGCGGTCCTATGTAATTTCTATTCTTGTAAGTGTTCCACAAATGCGGATAATATCCTTTCTGCACAGGTAAACCAAACAGTTTTGAAAATCCTGCAAGATTTGACTGAACATAGTTGAGACTGTCCACAAAATGGAGATTTTGGTATGTCATGCAGACAATTTTGGTTCCATCTAAGATAACACGAGGTTTCATTTCTCTTTCCAGCATTCTCCGTAATAGAAATGTACAATCGTAACCTCGTGCATTGTGTGCACAGATGGTTATATTGGTAAACTTATGTTGCAATTCGAGATACGACAGAAATGTATCTACAGGGTCATCCCAGAATATAAACTGCCTTGTTCCACAAACAGAACACGAAGCTGTTAAATCCTCTCTTTTGTGACATGCGTGACAGGCTGTCTGCACCACGATAAGATTCGGAACATGAAGAAAAGTTTTTTCTTTGTCAGAAAAAGGAATATCAGTGTAGCATTCGAAATCGTAAAACACAAATAGAAATTTTGAGTACTGTTTAGGTTTCGGTATAGGCATGTAGCAGAAATGATTTACAGGTTTCACACAATTACACACAGTACAATATTTCATGTTGCATCTATGTACTTTTTCATATCTATTGTTTGTGAGAATAATTCTGAAACATCGGGGACACTGTTGGATTTCGCTACAGACAGTACCGTTTCGGAATGGTGTAGAAACATGATTTGTGAAACACTGTTCATTTCTGAAATTTCGGTGACATGTCTGACATGTTCTACGGACACCCGGTTCGGGTACACACGGTGGAGTTGCACGGCACATACAACATAATTGCTTACACATGTGACTATGAGGTTTACCGAATATGAGCTGGTTACACCCATGACATTCTTGGCTTGCTGCAAATGCTCCAACACGGTTCACTATCACATCATAATGTTGTCGGGCATTATCATACAGAAGGTATATAAATTTTGAAACATGTTCAACCTGTCCTTCAAACAGAACATCTTTAGCATCACGAAGATTGTTGTATACAATGATTTTATGATCTGTGAGAACTTGCTGAAATTTTCTCAGTTCAGGAATTCCGCTTCCGGCACACGCATTGTCTGTCAGATCTACATCTGCTTTCCGCATAAGTTCGAAAACAGGTTTAAGAAGATTTCTATTTTTTCGATACTGTGAATAGGACGGATCATTATCAGCATGGGCTTTTCCTATTACCAAAGCTTCAGCTAAACAGAGTGGTTTTTTCCTATTCGGCACACCGACGATACTCCTTTTTTGCGTGCTTAACATGTAATTAGGTAAACAATATGTTCGTTTACCTCCACCACCTCCGACAGGTATATTGACATGGTCGGCTCGCAAAATTAACCGATCTGTAGCCGTGAATGTTTTCGCACTCTGCAATATTTTATACATAATGTTCCACACCATATCACTGTGTAACTGGTCGCTTCTGTGCCACCCGACATAAATATCTTTCACCGTTGGGTCAGATATGTTAGAGAGAGTTAAACCTATCTTGTCTTCATCCTTGGTGTCTTTCTTAACATAGGTGAGAAGATTTTCAACACCTTCACGGATCCATGTGTGAGGATCGACATTTTCTGGAGGGTGCGAGAAACTGAATTCTACACGACGTCCTTTGGAACGGAATTTCGGATATTCACGTTCTTGAATGTTATGTAATATTATGTTCCCTATTTGTTCACGAGGCACTGTATCACGTTTTCTTTTCTTACCTCTTCTATCTGATACTGAAACACTCTGGGATGACGGTTCTGCTGGCGGTAAAGGATCCGGTCTCCATGACGGTCCTGGCGCAGGTTCCAAGCCTGATCCAGGTGCGACGTTCCTTGAAGGTCCTGGTGATGTAACAGGGTCAAATGCGGTTGTCTGCTTTTCCTCGGTACCTGGGGATACAGGATCGGGTGTTGATGAAGGGTCTGGTGATTCTTCGGAAATACCTGCTCCATAAAGATCGGGTACGGATGTTGTCACTGTCCGTAGTAAGCGGTCATACTCCTCGAGCAAGGAGATTCTTTCTCCTGCGATGATTTTTTGCGCAATTTGCACCAACACTTCCCGTAACTGTCTAGGTGTTGTGTAATATCCATCACGATATAGCAATAACAGATCGTCAGCGGATAACTGTACGTCCATGATCGTACGATGTCTGTGTCACGAAGACTGCCATGTGGAGAGAACACCGTACTTTATATACGTAAGCATACCAAACCAGTTATTTCCGTTCCTAACGGTTTTGCTGTCTGATCTGCAAACTCTCCGGAAATCTGTAACAGTCCTCTGCTAACCGTCTTCGCCCTTTCTGGCTGATATGAATGCTCATGTAAAATTCTCGGAAAAGCTAACTGTCTTCACCAGATGTTTTCCTGGCTGATGTCAAACCCATGTAAAATTCCCGGAAATAGCTAACTATCCTCACCAGATGTTTTCCTGACTGCTATGAAACCATCTAAAATTCTCGGAACTACTTAACACTCTTTTCCAACCGAGCCTAATTAGACTAGAGTGAAGGCAATTGTAGATTCGGAATCTGTACGTCAACACCTTTAAATAGAGTATATGGACGGAGGTCTACGGTCAAAAATAACAAAAACCAAGATGGCGGCCAAGATGGCGGCCCCCATTGTCATGACGAGCTGGGATGACAATTAATTGTATAATATTACGTAGTAACCGTCGGTGATGTTTACTGGCACCTATCTGTTGTAGGTAAATTGAAAAACTCGAAAAACATGTCCGGAAAGTTTCGAAGGGCCGTCCAGCCGTCCCTAATTGGACTAGAGTGATAGCAATTGTAGATTCGGAATCTGTACGTCAACACCTTTAAATAGAGTATATGGACGGGGCTCTACGGTCAAAATAACAAAAACCAAGATGGCGGCCAAGATGGCGGCCCCCATTGTCATGACGAGCTGAGATGACAATTAATTGTATAATATTACGTAGTAACCGTCGGCGATGTTTACTGGTACCTATCTGTTGTAGGTAAATTGAAAAACTCGAAAAACATGTCCGGAAAGTTTCGAAGGACCGTCCAGCCGTCCCTAATTGGACTAGAGTGATAGCAATTGTAGATTCGGAATCTGTACGTCAACACCTTTAAATAGAGTATATGGACGGGGCTCTACGGTCAAAATAACAAAAACCAAGATGGCGGCCAAGATGGCGGCCCCCATTGTCATGACGAGCTGAGATGACAATTAATTGTATAATATTACGTAGTAACCGTCGGCGATGTTTACTGGTACCTATCTGTTGTAGGTAAATTGAAAAACTCGAAAAACATGTCCGGAAAGTTTCGAAGGGCCGTCCAGCCGTCCCTAATTGGACTAGAGTGATAGCAATTGTAGATTCGGAATCTGTACGTCAACACCTTTAAATAGAGTATATGGACGGGGCTCTACGGTCAAAATAACAAAAACCAAGATGGCGGCCCCCATTGTCATGACGAGCTGAGATGACAATTAATTGTATAATATTACGTAGTAACCGTCGGCGATGTTTACTGGCACCTATCTGTTGTAGGTAAATTGAAAAACTCGAAAAACATGTCCGGAAAATTTCGAAGGGCCGTTCAGCAGGCCCCTAACTGGACTAGAGTGAAGGCAATTGTAGATTCGGAATCTGTATGTCAAAAGTATATGGAAGGGGTCTACGATCTGAAATACAGAAACCCTACATTGCCGTCAACATGGGGGCCCTATTGTCCGGCCCTGTGTGATTTAACATAAAATTGATTTGCCATATCTGTGCCTTTTCAAAGGGCGATTCCGACTCGGTTTGGCCCCGGGAAGAAATAATAGAAATAACTTTGCATTTTCAAGGGGGTTCGACTCCCCCCCTGTGTGTTCTAAAAACAAAAACAAACTGATTGCTTTAATTTTGTATTTTGCAACGAGTCCTCTCAAACCCCGTAAAAACGAATTTTCCATATGTGTAGGTCAACTCTGATTCTGTTTATTTAAGAAACAAACGCAATTACAATAACGCTACATTTTCAACATCATCTATTTCACAATGCTGTTTCTCAGACGTTCTGCGAGGACGTAACAAGGAAGTTGGTTTTGTAATTATATCTCCATACTTTTTTATCTGTCTGGATGAAACAAGGAAGTACTATGTACATAACGTTATCAGAGTCGACCGGATGCAACAAGGAACCGCTGTGAAACTCATCTCAGAACTGCAGGCCTCAGTCCCGCAATTTCCTCCTTGTAAATCTGTCATGATGTGATAAAGAACTCCAGTCACCGCAGTTTAATCTCTTCTGCAGATTTCCGCGTAACACGCTTGCTAATGACTTAAGCATGTAAGGAAGTCTGCAGAACTTCTGAAACAGATTCTCCTCCACTCATTCTGTTACTTCGTGTTGGGTCAAGAACGTGCGATGGCTGATGGAAATTTCGTAAGTACCTATTTCATATTCGTATTAAAAATAACATATTTTCTGTATACACCATATATTTTTATTACAAGAAACTGTTATACATATGTTATTATACCCATTAAATGAAATACCTCTCAATGTAGACGTTATATGTACAATCTCGGGTTCGATTCCCGATGGAAACCTATGGTTCTGTGCATAAATTTAAAATCAGATAGATCGTTTAATTATCCCACAACTGAACGAAACGTGTTAGTGTATTAGTAAGATTAGTAATGTTTATTCGTTCAGTTTTCTCTTTTTTAACATCTCCACCATCCGTTCCTCTAGCTCTTTCCCCGTTCCCCCTGTTTTCTTATTTTCTGCTCTTTCATTCCTTACACTTTTAAATAGTTCCATTAACTCGAAACATATTCTTAACGATAAATGCGAGGGTACATATTGGGCTCTCTGTATGTTTTCTACAAAATCACCAAACGCTGGCGCGTTTCTTTTTTTTTCAATAATGAAGCTGAATATTTTCACCAATGTGTCCACCTTCACTTCAAAATCTTTACACGTTTCTTCTAGTCGGCGCAATAAATCTTCGGCCAACCCGTTTTCTTCGCAGAAATTGACGTAGCTGCCTACATGCTTTTCTACTTGGCGTGCGTGAACTTTGCTCCACAAATTTCTTCTCTCTTCTGTTGTAGTCCCCGTCTCCTCTTTTACGTCTCCATACAACAGACTGAACCCTAGCGGAAGTGTAGTCATCTGAAATAGACAGAAAATATATTAGTTATATATATATATTATATATATATATATATTTCGGCCTCCCGATGGCGCAGTGGTAGCGTCGTCGCCTTGTAATCAAGGGGTCCCGGGGTTCGATACCCCGTGGAGGCACAAGTGGTTCGGATCCTACTTTAAACTGTAGGTCCAGTCCCAATTAGCCTTACTGTGCATAAAGTGGACTTCAAACAACTAATCAATCAATCAATATATATATTTTTTACACAAACTGTAATCACTGTTATATATTAATTCACACATATTTTCAGGAACGTAACATGCAGCAGGGGGAGGCTCTGCGGAATGCTTTTGATCAATACCAGATAGGTGTAGAAGAACAAGAGCACTTCGCAGAGCTCACCAGGGATGTCAGGAGGTGCTTGGAGGAGCAGGCTGACATCGAACGGGTATACGAGCAGACGTTGGCCGTAACAGCACTTCGGCGTCGACTCAATCGGGAAAGAATGGCCGACACTTTCCGTTATTATCGTCAAAGGTAATTATTTTAATTTATTTCTTATAACATTGTATATTTTGACATGGTCCGACAACCTATCGACTATCCTTGTAGCTCTATTATGGACAGACGGAAATTTAAATCTGGAAAATAAAATCGAAAATTTAAAATCGAAAAAATCGTAAAAGTTTAAAATGTTTTAAACAAGTTTAAAACGTTTTTGAACAAAATTGAAATAAAAGACCCTCAGTCACGGTCCTGTTTCTCCCAGACCGCACGTTTCAAAATGTCCTCAGTTGCGGTCTGGTTTCACATGCATGTTCACCATTTTCCGATTATATATGTCACATACCACTTTTTCTTTTATAGCCAATATCTACATGGAACCGAATATATTTCTTTAATTATTATATATTGTTTTTCAGATTGGGTCGACGCAATGCTCGTAGAGCCGATAACCTTCTTCACCTAATACCTCCTGCGGTCCTCAGAGGCTACGTTCGTCCTCCTTCTCCTGCTCCGGAAGAGGAGGAAGATCCACCCCTCATCGATCTGGTGCAGCGGGAGGAGGAGGAGGAGGACGGACATCGTACGCCTCCATTACCTCCACCAGAGGACCGGGAACACCCAACCCCCCCACCATAGGCTGTACAACTCAAAAATAAACCTCTGCTGTCACAGGTAATGATTTTTATTTTCTCACCTTTCAAGCTGTATCGTTTTCTGCTTCCGACGTGTCAGTCTCCTCTATTATTTCGGGGAACTCACGATGTGGGCCTGTACCTCTTGAAAACTGCTCTTCAACTTTATGGACACTGGAAATAAAAGCATATTTTGATCTTAGATCGTTACGCCGTAACGGGTTGTAACAATAGTCGGCTAACTCTTCTAAATCTAATGCAGTACCTTTTACTCCTAATGTATCGCTTACCGACTCCTGTAGGGGTACACTACTGTTAAACCACTGAAATATTTCACCCAGTGATAACATAGACTCCCGATATTGTTTTCTAAATATCTGCATCAGAGTTGCAACATCACTATAATCCACTATCATGTATTTTTTGTGACACCCCACTCGGTACAGCAGGGGAATCTCCTCATTCAGTAAATGTTCCAAATTTTCGTACCGTGTCAATTCGACAGCGGCACGCCCACAATTTAAACTCTCATCCGTCATCATAATATATTTTGTAACCAGGCAACGTGGAGGAACATGCAGATCGGATATATCTACATGTTCCGAATTTAGTTCCGATTCTGTCTCCATACAGATGCAATCTTTTGAGGAAATTCCCGATACTACAGTAAAAGGTCCTGCATTATATCCGTGAGATGCTATCTCACCGGCTACACGATTGGTCCACACATGGTACGGCAAATGACCGTATACAGGTGCTCTCTCGAAAAGGTAATGTGTCTCACATAATCCTGTTCTACGACTCTTGATGTACTGCATGCTGATCGGAAAACCATTACTTTCAAGTTCCATAAAATTCTCATTCACTAGATCTCTATTGTAAAATGTTATTAAAAGAGATTCCCTGTACCTTACCGGACTATCAAAAACCAACACTTTGGGACTATTACTCTCAAATATTTTCGATTTAACACCATGCAGTCTTTTCGAATCGGAGACTGTTACAGGGTATGCAAAACACATTGCCTTCCTCGGAGAACGCTCTATGTAACCGTACAAAGGATTATACTGCATATTTTTATCAGCATCATGTTTTCTTTTCCTCAACGTTTCACCCCTACCACCACTACTTTTCTTTCCACAGCGTCTCAACTTCTCATATTTGTGTTGTGCAGCATTCTTTGCTTCCCACGATCTACGAAATTGCTGTTCCGTAAAATACTTAGGAACGCTCACGTACGGGCTGTCATCCTTAAACATTTCAGGCTGTACCGACGACCGTGGTGTCCGTGGAGGAGACGGCAGTAGACGACTACTTCGTGATGTCGTCGTCGCTGGCAACAAATCTGGAGCAGCAGGTTTCATCCCCATTACACTGCCGACAAATTGCAATATCCAGCCCCCTATACCCATTTTACACTTCTACTTACCTCAAAATAACCCACTATATATATATATATATATACCAGGTAGGATTGATCCGTTGAAACTGATCACTTTCCTCACTATAGTATCTGCAACCTGACAGGCGATTGTGCTGGCTGAGCTGTGGACAGTTATCCGGCGGACAGTTGTACCTCTTATGATGCATATCTGGTTCGTTCCATTTTATATACCTTCCTCCCGACGATCAACACAGTCATATTCGATACGTAATCTCTCGCGCAGAGCATCCAACGCCCACGTGCCTCTCCTATCTTCTTCCTGCCCTGGTACACTGTACACACTCAACTCTTCCGAGAATCGTACTTTTTTTACTCTGTAAATTTTATCTACATCCGTCTTCTCCGCCACTTTTTTCTCCTTATGCTCTTTCTCCATCACGTGCTATCCCACATGCTTTGCAGAGAGCCCGCCTTCCAGCACAGCTTTCAACCATTCCGCACATCACTCATCCGGTCCATGCATATCACTCTCAACCGTCCACACACACACACACACACACACACACACATATCGCTCACCAATTCCTGGAACCACTTAACGATAATCTTTCTCGCAACGCCAAGCCAATTAACACCAGACATCAAACATTACTCATCCCCCGAAACCCTACTCTCATCCCACACAATTCCTAGAACTCGAACACTCAACACTTCAACACCATCTGCTCGAACATTCACCAGACCCTGAAATAATCTCCCGACAAAATTCCTTGAAAAACAGACCTTAAAACACATGACTCAAAACTGCAAAAGCAATTACCATTCCAGACCCATTACACAAACCACATCCATTAATTCTCACAACATTTCCTCGAACCAACACTCAACAAACCACATTTTCCAAGAACTGGCACTTAACCTTCACCGCACGCCTTAAAAACCTCATCAACGCCATCTGTTTTCAGACGCCGGAAATTCCGAGAAAACCAACCGTCACCGGATAATCATCGATACTTTTCCTCCTCCCCAACCCACATTCCCAGAATTTCAGAATCATCCAACGCCATCTGTTTTCAGACGTCGGCAAAACGGGAAAAACCCGAATACTTTTCCTCCTCCCCAACAACCAATCAAAACGCTCCTCACAAAATTAAGCCCCGCCCATTTTAAAACAGCCCACCAATCAGAATCATCCTCACATTTTCACACCGCCCATTTTATGACGTCATCGCGAACAACAATAACCCTTGCTTACCCACACAACTACATCATCAATTGATCTTTGATCGATCTTTTCCAATCAATTGATTTATCGGACTCAACGCCGGTGCATTACTACTGACATCCTCAATATCGCATAGATTTACCCAGTTATAGTCTGTTAATTTTCGATGTAAAGACTGGAAGTTCGCTTTTTTGAAGTTTTATTGAAAATTTACATTTTCTGCTTGAGTTGAAACATGGACCATTAATGTAGCCATATGCGTTATTAGGAGATAAAGTGCTTCATCTCTGAGGCATGTTAGATACCCCGTACGCCATATTGGATTCGCCATATTTGATCTAACCTTTTTTCAAATGAGAATAGGGGTAACACATCAAACATCTTTGACAGTTTTCGAGTTCAGGAGAACCATTATTAAGTACGTCATTTTATATTATGCAGACACTCAAAAACGAATAAAAATCCCTTAAAAAGGATTTCAAAATGTGATATTTCAGAAAATTTCACGTTATTTCGGTATGACACATGATCCCCTTTCGAATTAAAAAATAAGCGGATTTGAAGTTGGAGCGGGTATTCTTGTTGCACTCTTTAGTCCAAGACACAATGGTAATGATATTATTGGTTTAACGTTATGCGTTGTGATGAAATTGGGTGGTTTCATGTTTTTGCCTGTTTATACGTCGGTACTTTTTGACACCCCGTAACTTCGTAAGTAATACAGATATCTTAAAACCGGATTTCACCATTCAATTTTTTAGAAAATTTTACATGAATTGGATGTAATTTGCCTATTCCAATTTGAAAAATAAGAAGAAAAACTTTCTATCCACTTTCATCAATTGATTCTCATTGTGTTGCGATTAACCTAGAGAGGTAGAAAAATATCGTAGAATAACAAAACAAAAGAAGAAAGTAAGGTATGGACACATAGACTCCTACATACTGCACGTGATTGCAGTCACGGTTTATAATATCTGTAGAAATTATATGGGTGTTTCTCTTTCGACTTTCGAATCACCCTGAATTTTAAAGTGGTGACGTGATCAAAACGGTTCGAGCTATAAATTGAAATTTGTCAAACCAACCGGACGCGTTATTAAAAATGTCCATTGAGTCTTTCATTTAATTGTTGTAGTCATTCACGAAATAATTGGATAGATAGTCAAAAACCATAAAATAGAAGCGTAGATAGGTAGACCTATCAAATACTAGCAAGGAGCTGTATAAAGTATCTGGATGCGAGTATCCGTCTGTTTATGGGAGGCAATGAATCGAAAGTCAACAATGAAAATATTCTTATACTTAAATATCTTGGACTCAATTAAAGCTACTAACGTGTAATCTGATAGATATGTTAAATAGCAACTTGCATGGGCGTAACTTGGGACCTAGCTTGGGGGGAGGGAGGCAGGATCAAATTTTTTTTCATCCTATAACTACTGTATTTGTAAAATTAAAAAGTTATATTAATATAAAATCAATTTTTAATTAAACTTTTGAAACCATTAATTATGTATTGGAAAATTAACAAGCCGAATAGAAATTTTAAACACACAGCAAACTTTTGTTGTTATACTTAATTTAAACTTAGGAGATAAAAGAGCATTCTTCTTTCTGGTTGCAAATATTAGTCCTTGGGGGCTTGTTTTAAGGTGGCCTTCCCCACCTGAAAATACTTGTTTCAAATAGTACATGTTAGAAATTTTAATATTGAAGGAGTTAAGGTCAAACTGTTTCAACAGTGAATAGATGATGATCATGCACATTCGCTGATGCCAGAATTATTTAATATATAGCAAACTGTTCGCATTTAAGTATTCAATTTAATATTTTTGATATTTAAAGTAGCATCTGGTTATTCACGTGGGAATTTACAAATACAATTGTTGTCAATATTCTTTAAACTGTATTCAAGGAACCGAGGTTCGATACCTGGTGGAGGCCCATAGTGATTCGGATCCCACTTTAAACTGTAGGTCCAGTCCCGATTATCCTATTAGTGCGTAAAGTGAGGTTAGAACAACAACTTAACAAGATAATTTATACGTCACACAGCATGCATGAAACTTTTCAGATTCGTTGACTTTCTGCTATCCACTGTGTACGTCCCAGCACAGAAATATCGACTTGTATGGAATTTTTCACACGCATAAATCGTCCACGGTTTCATGTGATTTCCGGTGGCCGTGAAGAGCAGGACTTCCTCCATGCCGTAAGGACCACACAGTATTTGCAAAGCCCTGAAAACCTTGACAATACCTACTTTATAAATTGGACATTTAACCAATGTAGTTCTCTTTCTAAATTTTGTAGTATTTTCTGTGAGAGGGCGCGATAGTTCGCTCTTTGCATTTCTGCCATTTTTTAAAGAACAAGAATCAGAGCTCAAGCATGTATATACGATGAGTCCAAAGTGTACCTGGAGAGGGGAAGGGGTGATTCTGAATTATTTATCATCATTTTTACCCCTGTATCCTCATTAAATAATAATATATTTCAAGAAAACTGGTCATGTGCTTTGCCTTTCAGGCCTTTGAAAACTCTGTACCATGGTGTGCAAAGTATGCAGTACGGTGTGAGGTTGTTTGCATGAATTTAGTTTCATCTAGCACAGTATAGTTAAACTATTTTCTAGCGTGTAAATTTTACAATTTGTTTGCAGCAAGTTTTGTCACTCATGTTGAGCAGTTAATACCTCTCGTGCATAATGGTTCTATTATTGCAGAAGAAAACTATAAATGAGCCCAGCAACTCATCAATTCCTCCTCTGTAAACGATATCTATTCTTCAAATACAAGTGATAGAAATGCAATAGTTTTGCGCTGTTGAAAAATGATGGTACCCAGCCACGCAATAAATGTGGGCTTTAGAAGGGAATTCCTTCAGTATTTGGAATCATGTGAGACGTGGCATCCCCAAGAGTATCCGTGAGGTCATAAACATACTAAATAGACCATAATACAATTTCGAAGGTGTTTTTATGCATAGCATATTTCGATCTTTATATAGAATATAAATCCGATCCGCCACATACCACATATAGCACACAAGTATGAGTGAAGCTTCTAGTTTTAATGAAGTTTCAGGCCTCCCCGATGACGCAGTGGTAGCGTAGCGTCGTCGCCTTGTAATCAAGGGGTCCCGGGTTCGATACCCGGTGGAGGTACAGAATGGTTCGGATCATACTTTAGACTTTAGGTCAAGTCCCGATTAGCCTTACTGTGCATAAAGTGGACTTAAAACACCTAATCAATCGATCAATCAATCAAAAATCTAATGAAGCTTCAGTTTCCTTCCTTGACGAGTTGCGTCCGAGTAAAATTCATTTATCATTTTGGACCTATTAATATCATTCGTTTGTTAAATATACAAAACAGCAATAAGGCGAAGTATTTAATGCCCAGTAGCTTTGAGTATACAGTGTATTGGTCCTGAACCTTCGAGGGCAAGAAAGAATGCTCACAGCATCCTGAACTCATGGAGGTTTTAAATGAAATGTTTTGAACATTTCATTTCAAATTTGGAAAATGTTCTCGTAAATGTTGTTCCTCACACACAAGAAAGTTCTGGGTTGAAACTCATGATCAGTGTTCTTATATTCACACATTCCTGGGGCTTCCCCCATGGCGCAGTGGTAGCGTCATTGCCTTGCAATCAAGGGGTCCCGGGTTCGATACCCGGTGGAGGCACAAGTGGTTCGGATTCCACTTTAAACTGTAGGTCCAGTCCCGATTAGCCTTACTGTGCATAAAGTGGACTTAAAACAGAAACTCAAACCAATTCACACATTCCTGACAGCACATTGAGTTCTGAACTATTTTCTGTCTCTGACATTTTATGTGTGGAATATACCTCTCTTTCACTCAACACATGATTTTGGAGGGGGGCGCGGTTGCCCGCCCTTGCCTCCACCAAGTTATGCCTATGGCAACTTCTCTCAGCAAAATGTTCTGTTTGTAAGTGAGGGTAAACAATTTGACAACATATACCTGTCGATTGCTCAGAAATAATTGCAAATTGGATTGAATGTAGTCTTAAGTCTAGTATTATGGAATAATTGACATGTCGATAAAATTGTTTGTCTGTCAATGTGAGTTCAACTATGGATATACTACTTTCTGATTAGTACACATAGCATAGACCATTCGCAGTTACACTGTAAACACCTCTCTAATTTCTTTTTACATATCTACGACGTGACATAAGCATGAATCATGAACTCATGAAATAAGTGGAGGGATTTTTGCACCTGCATGCTTTACTTAGAATTTCAACCTGAGGTCCATAACGCTATGCTTGATGCTTTTTACGTACACTGCTGTTA
This sequence comes from Lepisma saccharinum, assembly GCF_977018435.1. Taxonomy (NCBI): domain Eukaryota; kingdom Metazoa; phylum Arthropoda; class Insecta; order Zygentoma; family Lepismatidae; genus Lepisma; species Lepisma saccharinum. The sequence continues at coordinate 44,991,460 of NC_139250.1, read as the reverse complement.
TCCTCTAATCAACCAGCCCGAATAATGAAGCAAATTTGCATGTGAAAATTTAAAACTGTGGGTTAACTTTATTCGTATTATAATTATGGACGGAAAATACATAAAATGTGATCTTTATAGTTCGCTTTTATTCATCGTACCTTCATCAACTATTTGTTTCGTTAACGGAAATGTCGAAGTTGCCAAATTCCGTACATAACTGTGGTACAACTTGCTGCACAGGGAAGAAAAATATTATTTAAAGTTCTATGTAAAATGAAATACACTAACCGTCGGAGTGGTCAGCGCCAGGGGCATGAGTATGCTTTCTGAGTATCACTTAATCAATTTCGTCAAATCATCACTCATCTTCATCTTCGCGACTATCCAAAAGTGGCAGAAATTCGAAGTAAAATAAACCAAATCAATCAATCAATCAATGAAATATACTAACTTGAAGTTAAAAAAAATATATTTACATGTAACTCGTACATAATCAATTTACAATCCATTGATGGAAATATATTTGCTAATTTGCGGTGATTAGAAGACAGTCAAAAGTTTTACTAATTCTTGACTTTGGTCGTTGAGATGTTCTTAAAACGTGCTCATTAAAACTTTCGAAAGCAGATATTTTGATGCATTAAGGAAGATTCAGGCAAAAGCAGATTTCAGAAGAATAAGTAAACAAGAAACAAGTGTCGTTTGAAACGAACATTAAGAAGCAAGTGTGACCTTCCACACCGGGGCGACGCAATAAGCAGCTCAGTTGCCTGTAGATTGGGTGACTCTCGGAAAGGATCGTTTTTTTCTATAGTCTAGTTGCACCGTTCACGTGCAGTGCATGCTGTTTTGAAGATTGCAAAGAAGATCCAGGTGTTGTATCCCTTGCATTTTGTTGCTTTGGTACGAAACCCTCTGTTGGTTCAAGCAACTTGCTTGTCTCCTGTACGTACTTGTTATTTGCATATTTTGCATGAAATCTTCGTAACATAAATGTCATAGCCAAGAAAAACCTCGGAGCACTTGTAATGGTCGGATTGAGCATTACTGGTTTTGGAAATATGTTAATTAATTGCTGGCCAGCTACAAGGTGTAGGGTAAAGTAATATGTTTTCCATGTGCGTACTTATATGTTATTACTGGATGTAAGTGTATGTGCTCATTGGATTGTGCTTTGCTGGATATTAAATTTCTTTATCACTCCAGTGGGGGAGATGTCTTTCCAAAGACCGTTACAGTGGAATTTTCCAACGCTACGTGGTCCACGTCCACGGACGTTTACCCAGACTAAAAAAGCCAATTGGACTTTTATAGAAAACAGTGTTTCCCCATCTTTCGACGACGAGGAATATCTCCTCGAGTTTAGTCCACTTTTGGTGGCTAGACTATTATAAGAATGTATCATTTGGTGTACACCACCACCCCTGTTTGCTGTCCCAGGTACCCTTTAGAAAAGTTTTGAATATTTGGATATTTCCGTATTGAATAGTTGATGCCCAAAAGAAAGAGTAAAGGCGTAAGGAAACGCATTTGTAATGAACGGAATATCATTTCAGCTGAGGGTAGGCCCGCAGAGATAATTTTGCAGAGAGATATATATAACAACGTATAATAAACAATATAATCCTACTAGAAATGTTGTTGCTGTTCTTGTTGATTTTGTGTTTTAAGTCTACTTTATGCACAGTAAGGCTAATCGGGACTGGACCTACAGTTTAAAGTGGGATCCGAACCACTATGTACCTCCAACGGGTATCGAACCCGGGACCCCTTGATTGCAAGGCGACGACGCTACCACTGCGCCATCGAGGAGACACTACTAGAAATGTTATGATTTGCTGAATTAACTCTAAGAACTACAGTACTGTCCATTTTAAACCAGTTGTTTATTCACTTCATGTACATGCGTAACGAACCAGGGACTAAAAATATAAATTGTTATGTGAAACCCCCCTTTCGTATTTCCGGCTCAAATATAATCTGCTCGCTTTGCACCCAGGGTGAGGTGAAAGGAGGGTTTGAAGGATTAAAGCAGGAAGTAATCCAGAGGGCCGGATAGAAACCAGGGACTGGGGGCTAACCTTTCAAAGAGGGGGGTTGCACTTTCACACACTGATCCTAGGTTCTAGGTTCGAATCTTGGGTAATCGATATGTGTCTGTTCCGTCATCTATCTCATCAATTCATCCTTCATCCTCATTGTATTGTGATTAACCTGGAGAGGTAAAAAAAAGGACGTAAAATAACAAAACAGAAGAAAGTAAGGTATGGACAACAACGTTCCTCCGAATAGAGGAAACCTTTTATTTTGAAAATATCAAAGAGCGTCTGTCAGCATTACAGTGTCGCCGAGAAAGATAGAAGAAAAAGGGGGGACCGAAATATTTTTTTTAGGAATAGTCAAATTTTATTCCCATTAAATATCGCATACAAAATGCATACTTGAGGTAAAAGTTGGTTAAATGACAATTTTTCTTGCAAGGACAATTTTTCTTGTAGGCTAAGGTATGTTCATGTACGCATGTGTCAAGCATGTGTACGACCGTGAGGTGCCGCTCCTCCACCCTTGTATTCCTCAAATCCTCAATTGCTTTTATCATTGTAGTGAACAAAGTTGTAAAATTGTAATCAACAGGGTCGTAACGAGTAGTTTCATTGTGAAGCAATTAATCTTCGTTTTTAAAATATGTTCTAGATTTGTGTTTGAACAAGTTGGAGCTAGGGTTGCAGCTTATCATGTTCTCCATGGGTATCGAGGCATTTAATAATGCCCTGAGTTGTCCTGAAGCACAGATTCGAACGACATTATGCGGGTGTGTCTACGAAAACCAATCCAGTCAGCAAATCGATCATCAGCTTGTAGATCCACTGTTTAAAATAGTAGCTTTGACACCACTCGCTTATAGCAAGCAACTGAATGTGTAGATATTTGTGCGACATTAAAGCACTGTTTTTGTTGTTGTGGCAATGTTTGTACAATTCAAGATATCGCCAGAGGTTAGAGTAGTTGCGCGCCAGAGGTTAGAGTAAGTTTAACTTGTTGAAACAAGTTCGCCACTTCTACCCAGTAGAGGCACATAATGGTTTGGATCCCACTTGAAACTGTAGGTCCAGTCCCGATTAGCCTTAGTGGACTTAAAACACCAAATTAATCAATCAATCAAGTTCGTCACTTCGCCGAAAGAAAAACTAAACATCTCTCAACTTACAGCATTTTGTAATCGCGCAAAATAGCGAAAATTCATTTTCCTTCCGCCTTATCGAAGGCCTTGACCCAATTTTACTCAAATGAATTATCACTCTAGTCCTCAAAGGTATACAGCGACTGTAAAAAAAATCTGCCTAAAAGCTCTAAATTTACAGTAATTACCATCTTAGCAGGGTTGTAAGTTTTCTATTTTGTTCCCCCCCCCCTCCCCACCTATGCACTGAAAAGAAAATTTCTTACTGGCAAATTGTACATCTATTGTTTGTTGAGTTTCGATGATTAAGCTCTGAATATTTAATTTCTACAGAGCGTTGCAAATGTCAAAAATGGGTAAGTAGTGAATATGCATAAATATATTTACATACATACATACATACATATAGGTAGGTATATGCATGGATGTAAGGTTCAAGTGACTGTTACATCCAATGGCTGGAAGCCCTCTGTTATACTAAATGAAATGTGGCATGTATCATCAGGAAAGCAGATCAATATTTCTGCCTAACCTCTCTTTTTGTTGTTCGTGTTGTTGTTTCCTCACTTTCATTTCAAGTTTATTTCTTAAAAAATAAAATAATGCGGGTTCAACCTTACTTTACCCAACTTTTCACACCACTAGGTTTCGTGCGAATTCTTCTCTTGTCTTTACAGTTACACATTATTTCACACGCATTTGTTTATGAGAGTTGTGAATTCGTGACAGGGCAGAAGTCGCTAGCAATGCTATGAAGAAAGCACAAACTCCCTTGCTCCTCCAATGTTTGTTTTGATCTGGTGGGGCCTACACAACACTAGGCCCCATCTCATAAACAAGTTTGTTCTAGGAATAACCAAAGAGACCCGGGAATTATGAAACATACATTGTCTTCCAAAATGAATGTAAAATTAAGTACATATCTGTAAGTAACTCTCAAAGTATCTTGATACAAAGTTTCGTTTATTATACAGATACAGAAGTTTATTATTATTATTATTGTTATTATTATTTGAGGCTCACCCTGACTCAAAAAAATTAGTACCTTGGGGTAATCCTCGGGAGTAAGGGCGGCCGGAGTGTGGTGCTGAACACATCACCTCCAAAATGGCCGAGATCAAGAATATGTGCTCCCACGTCCCCTAAATTTGCCTCATGCACGGTGCTATATGCGCGGGAAACTTTACATTTTACCTACTATTATTATTATTATTATTATTAAATATGTGAGATATCTATATCCTCTTTGTGGAATTAGTTATTTCTTCGTTATTGTACGTCGCTTTTCGTTGGTTCGATGTGGCCTACAGACTGGATATTGTTTGTCTCTTTCAGTACGGAATAAACATAACTTGATACGGAAAGCATTGAGTCGCCCACGTCGTCTTCGTGACCGCGTACGTGACTTCATATGTTTAGAAAACAAATTCAGGTTGTTTCCACTTGACCTTGGAAGGGGCGGACTATAATTGTGTTTTGGTTCCATAAAGAATGCAGCGTGCTGTAGGAAATAATTTATCTTTCAATAGGTCGCCGCAGCACGGGATGAAAGGGAATGCTTCCACAACTAGCGTTCAGCTTCAAGCCCTGCATTTTCCCTCAGCAATAAACAGACAAGGAAAGAAAAATGGGAAATTCCTGAAGACGCCCAACCTCCACCCGCATATGTTCAGGGGTAGGTGCTTAGTGTCCTGCTGCCTTTAAAATAAACAAGGGCGTCAGATCAGCGGAATTTCGGTTCCCCCGTTTTTCTCTTCGTCCATGTATTGACGGTTTGAATTATATGTATGTACGAGGCACTGAAGCTAAATCTAGATAACGTCTCATGGATATAGTGGACCAAGATTGTTCCGGCGTTCTAGAAACGAACTTGGTTGTAAGATCTTACTTGCTAGTAATTGAATTGCATCTGCATTGCTAGTAATGAAAACCGCGGTAGCTCAGCTAGCGTCTGACTACCATGCGAGAGACCCGGGATTTTTTCCACCTGTTCAAGCGGCTCTGGTGCCCGCCCAGCGTCGTATAAAGTGGGTACGTGCAGGATACTCTGGGAGATAAAGGCGGGCCCCACATTCGGCCGTGATCAAGAAAGTGTGGGGCCCTAACTCCACACCCCGTATACGCCTTCATAGCTTGGTGCAAAGCACAGGGGAACACTTTACTTTTTATGTTAGTAATGAAACGAAAGTTCGGGAGCGGGGAGAATGTGTTAAGACAGAGGGGAGAAAGAGTGGTATTTTAGGAAGGTTAATAATTAAATGAGTTAAGCAGTGTGCAAATTAAGCGAAGGAGCTGCTGGTGATTTCCCCACCACAATAAATTTTATCCCCTGCAAAATAAAATTATTTTTATCCTTGCCAGAAGTGTTTTTATCCCTTTAAAGAAAAATGGAATTGAAAGGATATATTATTCCATGTCTTAACTATGTAACAGATACCATTGAAAAATCATTTGTTATTTATGGTTCAGTCATAAGATTTCCCTGCCCCAAAGTATGCAGCTTTGTGGATTAAGGAAGGACACCATTCCGAAACTGACAACCTCGCCGTGCCGAGACAACAGAAACACAAATTTTCGTGGCATAGTGCTGATATTTTACACTTATTAAATTGTTCACAAGAAACTTGTAGGTATGTAAGATTGGCATTAACTATGAACTTGGCAATATACAGTTGGTAACTTTTTCGGTGTTAGTAGTTCGATAACTATTTTCGTGTATGAGTTTGGGTTTACTTAGAATCAGGGGGCCCGCCAGGAGGTGGGGAAGGGTGCCTCATCACCCCTTCATTTTCTTCCTCACGCCGTCCAGCATCCCTTGTTCAACTTGTTAAACCATGTCATATTCAGCGTAGAAAGGTTTTGAAGTGAGATCGGTATTACTGCATACAACAGGCAAGTCATTGATCTTAATCTGACATCAGGCACGTATCCAAGGGGGCTCGAGCCCCCCACAGCCCCCCACCGAAAATTTTCTGTTTACACTAGATAAAATGAGGCTTTTAGTTTCTTGAATAATGTGATCATAATTTGAGAGTTATGATTATCGAGACAAGACAGAGAATGCTCTATAACCCTCTTATTGTTAATAGCACGTATCCAAGGTGAGGATCGGAAATTTTTCAATTTACTTCAGAAAAAAAATAGGTTTTTGTCTTCTTGAATAATAGGACGATGACTTAAAGAGAGAAATAATTATCAAGGCAAGACGAAGAATGTTTTATAACCCTGTTGTTCATAATATTGCACGTAAACTTTTCTTGCGCTTTTGGTGTTGTCGCAGCGTACTTGAGCACTATGGAAAAACTTGTCAGCATTTGAAAGCTGCACAACAAAGGTAAGCGCCACAAGTAGGACGATTCGTTGTAATTTTTAATCTCTGGAAAGCGCGAGAAGGAACGTTCTTGAATAAGAGAAGGAGTCGAACTACTACTGGCTATATTAACGAATCGTTTTCCTGCTGAACGTTCTAGAATATGAGAATATTCATTTCCCGGTTGATCTGTACAATAGAATCGGTTAATGAGACTTCAGAGGTAAGTGTGGCAACTCATACAGTCGATCAGTGTCCATTGGTGGCTTTATAAGATCTAGTGATTTGAAAATGAAAAGTAACGAAGTCGACAACTAGTTCCAGTTCGGGACCAAAGATGAAGACAATTACGACAGCGGAACTTCCGGAGCCTCAGTGTAGTGCTATTTCGGGTCGAGGGCTGAAGAGATCGAATGTCTCTTTCTCTAAAGTTAATATTTCAGCAATACCGGGTATTGGAGCAGTTTATTAAGAAAGAAATAAACTGCACAAATCAACTGAAAAACAAAGTTCTGATTGATGATTTAGTTGTGCCCGGACCAAATTCCGTGTATGCGGTTTGTAACCTTATATAATAGAAAAATGCATATGCATGTGTGAACCTACAGCAGATACTGATATTTCAGATATTGGCTTTTTTATACTTGTTACCCAGCAAGCCTTGATGAGTTACTAAGAGTCTAATGTTCCCGACAAATGGAGTAGCGGACTAACTTTGTGACGACTGGTGTCCAACTGGAGGATGTTGCAACATCGCGCTACGACGCCAAGGGTTCCGGTTTCGAATCCAGGCCTGGGCATGGATGTTTTTGAGTGTCCATTCATCAATTTCATCATATCGTCACTTATCCCCATATTCGCAAATTAGCCAAAAGTGGCACAAAAAGCGAAGTAAAATAAAGCAATTCAATCAATCTTCTAAAGTCTTGAAGATCCAAGTCACAAGGATGGAAAATTAGGTGTTTATTAAGGTTAGGTGCGAAGGCAGGCGACAAAACCATAAAGGATCATATACAAACCTGCGGGAAGAACGATCTTACTTAAGTCTCCTATACGAAATGATAAAAACTTCTGGTGAGTTCATTATAAATAATGTGTCCGAGATAAAGAGTGGTATCCCCAGAATTTCCGGAAGGGAGAGGGGTTAGGAATACTATTTTTGGTGGTCAGTCCTCATTTTGCCATATTTGTCTGTCTTTGACGTTCTTTTTTTTTTAAGGAATACTTTGTCAAATGGGGTTATGACCCCACCAACCCTCCCTTGGGCACGTCACTGTAGACAAGCATTTGATCACATTGGGAGACGAAACATTAGATGTGTTGGGAACTGTGCATTAATTGTTTCTCGATCCGGCTATATTCGAGAAAACTTCCTTTGTTTCGTACCGATATATGACAAGACTGAGGAAGCTGTGATAGGCATCTTTAAACAGCCGCCCCTAGTGCAGCTTATCACATAGCCGTACGAGGCCAGGGGTACCGGGTTCAAATCCCGGCCTGGACATGGATGTTTTTTGAGTGTCCATTCATCAATTTCATAATATCATCACTCATCCCAATCTCCGCAAATTAGTCAAAAGTGGCACAAAAGGCGAAGTAAATAAAGCAGATCAATGAATCAATCACAATTTTAAACACTTGCAAGTACCTGAATATGGACAAGTTGGTGGGTTTCGGCTTTCATAAGAGCTGCAAGCATGGGAGGACAAGACACACTAGTGGTGTTCTGGTTCGAATCAGATAGAAATGTTCGAGAACTGCCTGCGTTCAGTTCGCAGCCCACAGTTAGAATCTCGCGTTGTCGAGTGGATTGCCCATTGCCAACAGATACCACAGATGTTTTGATTGAGAAATGGGCAAACACGCATACTCAGATGGTTCCGGCACACGATATTAATGGTTGGAAACAGAGGAGTCGTGTGGTAAAAAAATGTTCCGATTTCACGTTCTAATTAAAATGGCAGCCTTAAACATTGGCGACGATTTAAGGGATAGTTGCTCCCCATTTTTTTGCCTCCTCACTATGGCTTCTTAATGGTAAGCCTTGTCTACCAAGAGAAAGTAAATTTTCATTGCACCGCCCCACCCCCAGGTTTTGGAACCCAGTCGCCACCACTGGCCTTAAACATGCAATTCTGAGTTTCTATCTATACTTCTTAAAAATATGTTGTTAGTGTAACACTGTTTGCTTGTATATAGTCAATTGTTTTATGGGGTATTGTTGCTTTCCATTGTTATGCGGCAATAAAGAGGGCCTAAAATACAAGTTTCCACTGTATTTTTACTTATTTCGGCCCTTAATATCTTGGTTAAACAACACTACCATTTTTATTTACTCGGCATGAAAGCTCACTATTAGCACTCACTGAAATAGCACATTACTTGGATATTGACGCTGTTAGTAGATATAACGCTTTAAATATTAAATTATTGCGAAATCCGCAACTTTAGAATTAGGCTTTTCTCAAAACAGCAAAAGGGAAGAGTAAAACTTGGTATACCTTATTGTAGCTGAATATACAGCGTAAGTCAAAATGATGTTCCCGATTTCGTTCATTTCTTATACGAAAGGTAATTAGCTTTTCTTGCATATGTAATTTTTTTATGGAATAAAATCTCAAAAAGTTTTCTTCTTCTTTCTATTAAAGACTCGTAGTTGCGCTGTCGGCCACCAGAAGGCAGTTTAGTAGCAGTGAGGAAAATGGCTACCGCTGGACAGCAGAAAGCGTTCTGTATTTTCGTTCAGCGGCATTTCCGAACAAGATTTGTGGTTGAACCGCCTTCTGGCAAGTCAATTAGAAAATGCTACAACATTGGTGGAAATGCGTGAACGCATCACCGCAGCCATAGTCGACGTGGACCCTGACATGCTAGGAAAAGTTGTGGCAGGAACTTGATTATAGACTAGATGTGTGTCGTGTAACACGTGGATCACGCAGAGAACATTTATATAACACTGGTCTACGTCCATTTTGCTGACTGGAGGCTGATGGTTGTTCTTTAGTAATTCGAGGGTGGTAAATCCAAAACCGAAATCCGTTTTTTTCTATCACGTCAGGTTTCGGAGGAAAATAGAAAAATATCTAATATTAGGGATGTATATTTAGAGCAATGAAACAACGTAGTCCGTAAAGAGGTTACAAGTTGGCAGCACATGGAATATTATAATGAATATTATTTCAATCAGTTATTCGAACATTGTTAACCCCAAAACAAAGGACAAATATTACTAACTTTGTAAGGAAAGCATATATTGCATATTTCGGAATTAAATTGGGTGACCAAGATAAATCCTGGGCACCTCATAAAGTATGCAGGACCTGTGTAGACTAAAGGAAAGAAATATGTTAGCGTCTGGAACAACCTTCATGTATCGGGACAGAGAGGCATCCATTAAGATATTTTCAAAGGGACGAAGAACTTGTCTATTGTACAGATGTGAAGGGACTAATTGAAGCTATGGGATGTACGTATACGTTTAATGCAGAAGAATGGAGGCTTTTTATTGATAGCTCAAAGAGGAGTTTGAAGTATGTGTTGCTGCATAATGGCAATAAGTTAGCATCCATTCCTGTTGGCCACTCCGTACATTTGAAGGAAAGCTACGAAACAATGAAAGAACTGCTTCGAAAGATAAAGTACGCAAATGACAGTTGGCTTGTGTGCGGAGATCTCAAGGTCATTTCAATGTTACTTGGTCAACAAGCAGGTTTTACGAAATATCCATGCTTTTTGTGTTTATGGGACAGTCGAGCAAGGAACGAACATTGGGTACGAAGACTGTGGCCTGCCAGGAAAAGCTTTCAAGTCGAGGCGAAAAACATCCAGAACAAGCCGCTTGTTGATCCTAAGAAATTGTTACTTCCTCCACTGTACATTAAGTTGGGATTAATGAAGCAGTATGTAAAAGCTCTGGATAAGAATGGGGCTTGCTTTAAATACATTTGCTCAAAATTTCCTGCATTGGCGCATGAAAAAGTAAAAGCAGGTATTTTTGATGGTCCTGAGATAAGGATGCTAATGCAAGATGAAGAATTCTTACAAACAATGAACCGCACAGAGAAAGATGCATGGTGTGCCTTTTCTGATGTCATTACAAACTTTCTTGGAAACTTCAGGGTGCACTACTACGAGGTTCTAGTTGAAAATTTGTTGGTGACGTTTCAAAAGTTAGGAGTAAATATAAGTGTCAAGCTTCAATTCCTGCACAGCCACTTATATGTATTTTCGTCCAATCTTGGTGACGTAAGTGAAGAACAGGGCGAACGCTTCCACCAAGACATAAAAACCATGGAGCACTGATATCAGGGGAGATGGAATGAAAATATGATGGCCGACTATTGCTGATTCTTGCAGCGTGACGTTCCTGAGGCCACCTACTCCAGAAAATCAAAGAAACGAAAATTTTTGCCTAAGTAGGTATGCATGTTGTGCTATTCTGTGGTGTATGTTAAGTTTAGCATAAGAACAGACATCAGGTGTTGACTGTATGTGCTCGTGAAACAAATTGATCACTTTGCCGGAATTGCCTAAACTTTTTGTCCATTAAAATCTCCCTATTGAGAAAATAGAAACGTATGTTTGTTAAACAACGTGACGTGATACTCTGCATGGACATCTGACTACGTCACATTCTCTTTGCAACTGCTGTTGGCATGTAACCGGATATAATTTTCTGAAAATTTTGAAATGTGACTTGTGAAACAATGCAACTTAATACCTGTTATCAGCTACGCCACCTATGTATAGTCCTATAATTTCATTATGTGCAGATATCTATATGGAAAATTGTTGGAGTTTAGCCCAGTATTATAATATTGTGAAAATTTTCAAATGTGATTTGTAAAAAATTGTGACGTGATACACTTTTTCTGACTACATATTTAAAATCAGCGACCTCAAATTATATAGAATCAGTTAAAATATCTAAGTCAGCAGAAAAAAAAAATCATATGTAGACCAGTGTAATCTGTGTGTGTAATATCAGACATTTACGTATCATTACAATGAAATAAATAGACACTGAAATCGGAAAAATCATTTTGACTTACGCTGTATGTACTAACACATGGAAATAAAAAAATCATTGGGCCTCGTCCTATTTTTGAGGGGATAACATCAAAATGTTAAGAAATTTCAATGTAAATTATCACACTTCCTTCGCTATCAGAAAGAGGAACAGACCTTTCTCCTACCCTTCTATGTTCCAAATGGAACAGTTCCTGTCTTGAAAAGTTGTGGAAGAGTTTCAGTTTTTCTTTCTTTGATGAGTAGCGTAGTGGTAATGCGACCTCTTTGTAATCAAAGGGCTCCGGGTTTAATGCAAGGTGGAGGTACAAGTTGTTCGGATTCCACTTTAAACTACAAGACCACAGTCCCGAAAAAAATTTATGTGCATAAAGTGAGATTAAAAATAAAACTCTACCGAACTCTACATACAGTGATATACCAAGGACTTTCGTTAGCCATCTTTTTGCCACCATTTCCTGCTTTAGACATTCTTTTTACTGGGCCAAAGTGGGACTATGATTCCCTCCACCAGAAGTGCCCATCCCCCTCAAGGCCCTGAACGCAGTCCCCAAAATCAAGAATTTCAAGGCAGCAAGCATAAGGATAATAGTCCAAAATTCATAACTACATTCGATCATCATAACCCCCAAATATTATTTTGATAAATATAGTAACTGATTTTAATTTGGATGCAATAGCCTGTCAAGTGGTCAGTAGTTATATCTTAAAATGTATATTTTCGACACGCAGAAAGCTAGCACATTAATTTTTTAGATAATTTGAAATGTCAGAAAATAAATTATGTGTAATGCAGTGTTTTTGGACGGGGAATAGATGTTAAAAAGCCCACAACTTAATGATAAGATACAAAAATCTAACTGGGCACACCACTTGCATACGCATGATTTTTCGTTTCGGAGGCGGCCGGAATTGTAAAGGTGGATATTACATAGCTGCTTCACTGTGTTCTGGGAGAAGACGGGATATAAAATATTTCATAAATATTATTTTTTGCCTTCCTTTTTAAAGTTGTTCAAAGACAAATATCGGGGGGTCGTTTTAAGGGGAGTTTGCTTTTATCATTTTGCCCTTTCCAGAGTTTATTACTGCTTTCATTTGAAAAAAATAATTTTATAAAAATTTGAGAGTTTCAAATTTTCTAAAAAAATTCATCGGTAATTGTGGATCTGCAGCACCATCATCTCCCCCAACCCCTACCCTGCGTACACCAGTGGGGCAAACCAAATATTCATGCTGCAGTTGTCTTAACCAGAACTTGTTTGTTCCTATGACTGATTCAGTTATCGTTTCATACACAGAGCCGTAGATAGTGAAAATAGTATTTGTTGCCTCCTGCAACAAATTCTCCTCTTAGGCTTAGAGTATTTCAAAGTAAAAAAAAATCTGGATTGTATCTCACGTGTAAAATTCACTTTCTGCGACAAGTTTGATATGTACATCTTACATTACATATTTTCCTGTTGTATCGGCTTCTTTACAATGCGTTAGTATGTAGTATATTTAGTACAATTATGACAGCACACGGAACAGACAATACAGTAGTATAATATTTTTAATAGAACTACTTCGTTAAAATGGTGCACCTGCAGGAAGAAATCGCACGGGCCAAGTCCTGTGAATAGGCTGGATGGGGAATAAATTCGAAGCAAAATTAGTGCAATTTTGCCTTTGGGACGCTCGATTTGTGGGATGGCGCGTTTTTCTGTTGCAAAAGCACTTTTTGAGCTTTTTGGAAAGTGATTCACCTAATGAACTGCGGCATCATCTCCTAAATTTACTTAAATATTCAATCAACACCAAGAATATTGGTCGTGTCTGGCAATGTAGTAGCCGACCTTCGCGGCGGTGTGATTAGCACAGCGCGCTACGACGCCAAAGACCAGGGGTTTGAATTTCGGGCTGGGCATGAGTGTTATTTGTGAGTGTTTCTTCATCAATTTTATCATATCATCATTTATTATCATCGTCGCGATCAGCTCAAAGTGAAAGAAAAGCCACGCTAAATAACAAAAATGAAATCAAACCGTAATGTAGCTACAGTATAATCCTTCACAATCATCTTATCAAGACCCAAATAGGGATAATTGCGAGCGAAGCGAGCGGGAAAATTTTTATATCTATTTATTTGCATACTTACAAGAATATTACATTAATTTAATTTTGCGTCAATACTTTCAAAGGATGCCGTGCTATTTACGCTTTCCCAAATTATTCTCCACTTGCTCATGGGCGCCAAAAACGAAAAGGGTGCATCACTATGAAATGGGGTGGAAAAGTGGTTCAATATCATGTAAATGGTAAGACAAGAACTACAATAATCTTTTCGTATATAATATCACATAATGTGAACCGTAAAAATTGTACCTTTTTTTATTTTTTATTTTTTTCTGTAGTGGTGACTTCCAGCGCTCTATGCCCCTTTTCTTCAATCCGCTGTTGTACACTATGCAATGCACTGTAAGCGAATCGAGCAAGAAAATAATTAGGACATTAATTAAGAAACCGGCAATAATATTAATTTAATAAGGAGTAAATATTTTCACACGGTCCCGCGACTTTTACTCCTTCCAAATTGATCTCTTCTTGCTTCTTCAGCACCCACTTTGTTGTCTCTGAGCTCGTGGCGCCCCCGTACCTGATGCTGTGTCAAACCATCTCTCTCACCTTCATTATCCTAAAGTGGCAGAAAAGTAACGTAAAATAACGAATAGTTACCCGTAGATTTCTTATTTAGTAGTCGGTGCTCTATTTTACTTCACTGCATTTTCATGCATCAGATGTTTTGTTTAGAAGAGAAGGAAGAGAGGCGGATGGCTATGACACCCACCGCAATGCCGCTTAGCGAATAATCCAGAGTAAAATCCACTTTATACCATACCTTCATCAAATGGTATGGTGTCTAAATAATGATCATCATACGAATTTTATGCCAAAGCGCTAAATATTGATTGCCCCCCTCCCCGAACTTCAAAGTTCGTTCCCTCCTTACTATGGAAATTCTGTGCCAATCTAAAACTTACCATTGCTATCCAATGTATGCCCTCGAAACGTTGGAAGCTAACTCCAATTTAACCTGACTGGTAATCCGAGAACACTTGTTCGAATTGTGTACTTGTTTAAATATTTAAAAAATATGTAGGGTACGTACATGTATTCCATTCAGACTTTTGTTATATTAGGATATTCCAGTTAACGATTTCCTTGCTTATTTTGTTCAAGGAGTCTTGAAGAAAATTGTCAACGGGGGAGGAAGGGGGGCTGGAATTAATGGGAAACCAGAGAGCAGCAAGAGCGAAACACACGAATCAGAAAACATAAACAGAAGCCTGTTAGAATAACGAAAGAATAGGAAACAGAAAATATAGCTGGGAAAGTCTATTGTAAACGCAGAGTATGTACACTGAAACAGAAAGAGCTTTCAACAAACGCCGAATATGAGGATAAATTGGACTTAAAACATACAATGAACATCCATCTCAGAACAGAAAATCTGCGTTTTACACGTAGGTAATATATCAATTAGTTATGATTGTTGACTACAAAAGTTAAGTGTAAGGCTCAGTCTGTAAAATACTATATATGTAATGTAAATATATGAAACACTATTCTGAAACATATAATGCCTAAAATTATTTTCTAAAAAATATGTTTGGATGCCGCAGGAGCGACTATCACTGTGAAATGCTGTGTGATTTGTTGTTCACACAAAACGTTATTGTGCACCATTGAAATTACTTGCTCATACTGTAGTAATGATATGCCAGTGATATGCTATGCTGCGTCAGTCTGGGCGCATCTCACAGCGCAAAAACAAATCAGATATAGTCTCAGATCTGTACAACGGAATGTCCTGTTAAGGATCCTCGGAGCGTTTAGTACAACATCCAAGACTTTGATAATAGCTGTTGTTGAAGTTCGACAAAGTGCCGCTTGTTACTGGTGGAAAAAGGGACTAAAAGAAGGAAGACCAGATACTTGCAACTCCTGTTCCTTTGGGAGGCTTAAGGTCTAAGGACTTATATTACTCAATAAATTTACTAGATACTATCATATATTCCAAGTTAGTATTTTATTATATTTTTCATTATAAATTTCCGTAAGATTTTCAAGCTGAAAATCAGCACGAACCAAATCCTTAACATATTCAAGTCTATTTAGAAATTTTGGAAACACTGGTCAAACATATATATGATTTTGTTTGTTATATTTTATATTCATATTCTGTATATACTTTTCTTTTATTATATTTATTCCTCAAGTACAATAATCTTAGAAAACACAAACATATATATACACACCTTGGTTTTATTAATAGGCACCAAGGTCAGAAACTTTTCTCTACAAATACTAGAATCCTCTTCCATATTCCAATCCTAAACGGGACACTTCCGCTCTTGTAACAGCTATGATAAGTAATCTACGCAAAAGTATCCCGGGTTGCGTAGTGTGAGTGGCGAGAGGAGGCTGGAGGACCTCGTCCCTCAGTGTCGCGATCCATTATTAATGAGTTGGATTAAGTCTTACAGAGGAACTGTGCCAGTGTCTCCGGTTGAAACAAATGAAAACGTTATTTGTCGTGCTTTTTGCCAATTAACTGTTCTCACCAAGAATTTTCAAATGTTCATGTGTTGCTCAGTTGACCTCCTCTTTTTCATTCAGGGTCTTATGCGAGTCGTATGTCGGAAATAGGAAAAATTATGATGGGTAAAAAATAATGAATTTGATAATCTATATTCATCACCAGATGTTATTAGAATTATTAAATAAAGACGATTTCGGTGGGCAGGTCATGAAGCACGAATGGGAGAAGAAAGAAAACTTACTGAATCCTGGTTGGGAAACCTAATTGTAGGAAACTTATAGAGAGGCCAAGACGAAGATGGGATGGCAATAAATAAGATAAACAATAAACTTTCCACTTTAGAGTTTAAGTTCGACTTTGTGTTTTAAGTCCCGCGGTGGCTCAGTCGGTAACGCGTCTGACTACCATGCTCAAGGTCCCGGGTTCGATCCCCGGCCGGTTCAAATCCGGGAACTTTTCTAACGGTGGAAGCGGCCCCGGCGCCTACCCAGCGTCGAATAACATGGGTACCTGGGGAAACCCTGGGGGGTAAAGGCGGTCAGGGGCGTGATGCTGATCACATCACCCCCACTCACGACCGGATCAAGAAAGTGTGGGGCGTTACCCCCACACCCCCTATACGCCTTCATGGCGTGGTGCTATGCACAGGGGAACACTTTACCTTTACTTTTTGTGTTTTAAGTCCACTCTATGCACAGTATGGCTAGTCGGGACTGGGCCTACAGTTTAAACTGTGATCCGAACCATTATGTGCCTCAATCAGGTTCGAACCCGGGATCCCTCGATTACAAGGGGACGCTCGCACTTTCCGCTTTAGGAATGCCAGAGAGTTAGTTAATATTTTCTAATTACTTTCACTTTCAAAACTTAAAGTTCAACAAATCTCGACTTCTGTGGAATAAAAGTCAGTGATATTTGTGTCAAGAAGTGTAACTCAATTAGACGCACACGAGAGAGCGTAGAAATACGTCTAAAGTGCAAGCACCTAGCATAGGGTACATTCAAGAGGATTGCCATGGCAGTTTGTATCACAAAATGGTCGACAAATTAAGTTTCATTCGGGTCTGTCGGACCCCTCGTTACCTTTCAACGTCTAAGATAACGCATTCGTTTTTCGAAGTAGCCGGTTGTAATTCACGGGTTAAGCTTAACGCCCACTGAGACGTTGTTAAACGCGGCAACAGAACGCAACAGACGCGTTTCCGGCGTCTCAGCGGGCGATAACCTTTAACATAACATGCAGACTTCTGGCATGGAAATTCCGTGTGTTTCCCTGTAGTGGAAGCAGACAACAGAATTTCTGTTGCTTTCTGTTGCCGCGTCTCAGTGGGTGTTTAACTTAAAGTTTCCATCGTCACTTGAGACAAATGCTGCGGAAATATTGCATTTCCTCTTATTTGTTTACCACATTTTCCGTCACTCTCTTACTTTGTCGCCACGGTTAACCACCTAGTACAAATTGTCAATTTAAGTTGAATGAATTGAGCAAGGAAGAAGCTAGCAAACTGTTACATGCGAAACTTGTTTGAGTTGTGTTACATCTTAATTTAGCATCGACATTCAATTATTCCCAGAGTTGTTTAATGTAAAATTGTAGTTGAGACATCTTGGAAATAGGGTCTGTAAGTTGGGTATGTTATGAATCCTCATGATAATATTTAATTCGGCTTCCCCGATGACTCAGTGGTAGGGTTGTTCCCTTGTAATCAAGAAGTCCCTGGTTCGATACCCGGTGGAGGCATACATTGGTGCAGATCATAGTTATAAACTGTAGGTTTAATCCCGATTAGCCTTACTGTGCATAAAGTGGACTTAAACCATCAAATCAACCAAATCGACCTCTACGTACACTGTACACACACACACACACAACAGGTGTGTTTGCGCTTGCCATTAACTTCATTCCTACTTGATACTTCCTACCCTCACATCAGGTTAGCGTAAGGAAATCATTCCCTCTGACGTAATCAATCCCAAACACTCCTGTCAAAATGAGAGCGCTTACATCATACGCAGGTGACACGTAAGCAGTTTACACGTTTCCCTGCATCACCCACGCGACCCTAAATCTCTTGACCTTGAGTTTATTTGTCGACATCAAGCGACCCAGCAACGAAAGATTTAGCGCGAACGCAGTTCACGTGTCGCCACTTCCATTCCGATGCAGTGGCGCGACCACAGGGGGTAGGGGGGAGGCATTGCCCCCCAACCTTGGACGGAAATGAGTTCTTGGGGGAACAGGGGGAGGAAACATTGACGGCTAAGTGTACCTGCAATTACCGCCCACAACTTGAAATTTTATGCAAATAAAATACTTTTCGCAAAATGTTCTTGATCGCTCGCTCGCATTACCTGCTTTTCTTAGTCTTCAGTACCGTAGCTAGGGGGCGGAGGGAGTCTGCCCTGGGCCCCGAACGACTTGAAGGAAAATAAGTTGTAAAATTGATTGATTGGGTTGTGGTTTTACGTCCATTTTACGAACAGAAATGCTAATCGGGACTGAACCTGCAGTTTAAAGTTGGATCCGAACCACTGTGCCATGTGCCTCCAGCGGATATCGAACCCGGGACCGATGTTATCATTATACCATCGAGGTGCAGGGGCGGCGCCAAAAAGTTTCGACCGGGTGGGCAGAAGCTGTATATTCATAAATTAGGGTGGGCAGTATAAATCTAAGACCTTATATGAGTTTTTCATGCACTCATGCTCGCCCCCCCCCCCTTCAACATATTCAGGGTGTCCTAAAACAACTTCAACAACGGTTGGATGCTGATATATATATATATATATATATATATATATATATATATATATATATATATATATATATATAAACTAAAAACAAGAAACTTTTCCTCATACTCATAACCTCGAAAGTGCTTAGTTTCTGATCTATGAGTGCTGAAAATCTAACCTGTATGTACAGTCACGGACACGTCTGGGTTATAACAATCCCATTAACTTTCAATGCAATCATTACAACCCAGTAGTGTCCATGACTGTACGTATACAACCCAACTCACCAAACGATCGCTCTGACGTAACTTCCAGGGACGCGTAACAAGATTGCCACTTGAATTGAAAACAACAAACTTGGGAGTCTTATCTGGCAAAATCCAAAAGAATAATTATACTTGCGATGTTGTAAGCATAGGTGCGCGCAGAATAATTTATTTGGGGGTCCCTTAAGAGAAGTTTCAGTTACCTACCTGGACATGGCTAGCCTATAGTCGTAACTGCATGTTATTTTCACAGAAACTATTAAGTATATGAACATGAAATTTTAACAATATAGAATGAGCATTTGTTATCACTTTAGCACAGATTTTACTATCACCGTATCGATATTTTAAGTAATGAAAGTAAACAATTGAAAATTATAAATACAAGGCTATATCTCTACGGGTACTATCAGCTGAATCACTCTCACGAAGTACATCTGTAGGTTCAGTTTTACCATGTTTTCTAATGCACATTAGCCTACTTCATAAAATATATTGCTGTACCTGGTCACTCGATAGATAATGCCATGTGTTACATATAATTTTAAACCGTAGAATTCAGATGTAAGCAAAAATCTGAAAATTGATACACTTGTCATTGAGTGAGAAGTGAGAGAGCATTCATGAAAGTATTTGAACATGAATGTTTTATTGGAAATATTAGAAGGTTGCATTAACAGACAAGTCGGTCCTCGGGAAAAGAATATTTACGGTCCGATATGTGAAGGGGTTCTGCGATTTATCAAGAAAAAATAATTTATTTATTACGTGATTACTGATTACTATAGTAAAGGAATATCACATTGTTTTGTGGAGAGGGAGAGACTCGGAGAGAGAGAGAGAGAGAGAGAGAGAGAGAGAGAGAGAGAGAGAGAGAGAGAGAGAGAGAGAGAGAGAGAGAGAGAGAGAGCCGGTCATCTTAAATGAAACGAAATTCCTTATTTTTTACCACTGATATTATTTTCATTATTTTAATGGTAGTTCAACATATTTTCTTTATTTTTTAGAAGACGTTTGGGGTCGCCAGGTACCTTTGGCACCTCCGTGTGCACACCTACCTGTAAGAAGTATCTATAGCATTTACAAACTGGCCAAGACATAGAATTACCAACAGATACGGACTGAAATTCAAGACGCTTCATTCTAAAATGTCCCCATCGTGTTTCGAGTGTCGTGCAGTACCAATAATCGTGAATCGCGAGATACACTTACGACATGTTGATGAAATCGACGAACTGAGAAATGCAAACATAGTGTGTTCGCCACCATCTTTTCTTTCACACGCAGACTGCAAACCACTTACTAAAAATAATGAATGGTAAAATATCTTGCAATAAAAATTGTATGGATGGGTAATGTTCAGCATTTCCAAACACTCCTGAAATTATCGAGTTCCACGCACATTTTGTCCCCAAAGAAATTATTTTCGGTATTTTGATGCCATTTCTAGAAGATTTCCCTTCCGATAATTAAGTATATCCAGAATTCTTATTTCGCGATCATTTTAAATTCCTGACCTATCGGAAATCCGAAAAGTAAGGAAATCATTTCCCGAAGTTTCCCGGGACAGGACTTCTGGATCCCGGAAACTGAAGTCTGCTTTCCGTTGCGACTGGTAGTATGTCAGAGGTCCCAGGTTCGAATCCTCGTCATTGTGTTTGTTCAATCAGCATGTTCCTGACGTGAAATAACCAGAATACGTAAACTTTAATAAACAAATGTCGTATCCGATGCAGAGGCGGGCTGCGTAACATCTGTGCATAAAATTGGACTTGAATCTAGGGATGTACAATATCGGAATTTTGATATCGAGATATATCGTCAAGAAAATATCGTCGCAGACGATACGCTATTATTTCCGTATCGTGATATGGGTGATATATCGTCTCCCTCTCTACAATATATATTGCAAAAATATCATGACGATATATCGTCTAGTTAATATCGCCTGGACGTGGACGATATATCGCCGATCAGTACTTGAATCAGTTGAAATGTCGGTTCTGCCAACCGAAGGCTTCGTGTTTTGATGACGTTACTTTGGTCTCAATATGTGTTCCTTGCACCCCTAGCACGCGTGGTTTTACCACAGAGAGCAATGTAATAAAAACGGACCATTTTGAACGTTCGTACCGCCGAAAGGACCCACCGAAGAGAAAAATGACACTTGCATTAAAATAAAAAAAAATCATTATGACCTGCCTGCTTTACCCACTGGATCATTCACTGTGCCTGCACTTCCTTCTTCTTCCTCCATGATATATGTGGCGCCGTTCTTTCCCTTCAACATGTTTACAGTTAATCGGATATCATGAGTAAGCAGTTGCAGTGGAAGGAATTTTCCAAAGCGAAAAAAACAAAAAACATATTTGTTTCCCCGCCATAATGAATTCACAGTTGCCTTCTCATTAGATATAACACTGACATAGTGTTGATTGATTGGTTGATTGAGTTGGTGTTTTAAGTCCACTTTATGCATAGTAAAGCAAATTTGGACTGGACCTACAGTTTAAAGTAGGATCCGAACCACTATGTGCCTCCACCGGGTATCGAACCCAGCACCCCTTGAACACAAGGCGACGACGCTACCACTGCGCCATTGGGGAGGCCTGAGGCATAAGAAAAAGAAACGAAACATTGCTTTCTTCCAGTAAGCATTAATTTAGTTTTATCTAACTTGTAGCTTCCTAGACTGAAATATTGATTTTACCCATGCGTTATGCCGCCCCTCCTTCCTTCGAAAATTTTTAAGCCCCCCTGTACTTTTTGAGGACATCATACACTTCCTCAACATAAGATAACAACATTGTGAGGACGCTAATCACTTGTGAACCAGAAGTAATAAGCCTTGTGAGAACATCATACACTTCTTCAACAGAATTTAATAACCTTGTGGGGACACTACTCACTTTGCATCAGAAGTAATAGACCTTGTGAGGACATCATACACATTTTCAACAGAAGATAGTAACCTTGTGGGGACACTACTCACTTTGCATCAGAAGTAATAAACCTTGTGGGAACATCATACACTTCTTCATCAGAAGAGAGTAACCTTGTGGGGACACTACTCACTTTGCATCAGAAGTAATAGACCTTGTGAGGACATCATACACTTCTTCAACAGAAGATAGTAACCTTGTGGGGACACTACTCACTTTGCATCAGAAGTAATAAACCTTGTGGGAACGTCATACACTTCTTCATCAGAAGATAGTAACCTTGTGGGGACACTACTCACTTTGCATCAGAAGTAATAAACCTTGTGAGGACATCATACATTTCTTCAACAGAAGATAGTAACCTTGTGGGGACGCTACTCGCTTTGTATCGGAAGTAATAAGCCTTGTGAGGACATCATACACTTCTTCAACAGAAGATAGTAACCTTGTGGGGACACTACCCACTTTGCATCAGAAGTAATAAACCTTGTGAGAACATCAAACACTTCTTCAACAGAAGATATCATCCTTGTGGGGACACTACTTGCTTTCGATCGGCAGTAATATACCTTGTGAGCACATAATACACTTCAACAACAAAAAGGTAAGCTTGTGGAGAGAAAAGTTTCTTAAACGTATATCGAATTTCTATCGCGAATTGAAGCCATGACTTCCTTATTTCAAAGCATCCGAGCACATAAAGTAAATTCATTGAATTTGTGAGATGTAAATAATGCATAAAAGAATAATATATTATCATAAATTAGAAATGTACATAAATCAATAATAATAATAACAGTTACTGTTAGTATTTTCATGGCGTGTAAAGTTACATTTTAGCTTCCTTGAAAAATATATTGACTTTGCCCATGATACACCCCTCCCGCTTCCGCTTGGAAAATTTCTACCCTTGAGCGCACTATATATTTCTTCAAAGGAAGATAACAACGTTGTAGGGACACTACTCGATTTTCCATCAGAAGTTATATACCTTGTAAAAGCACTTTTTAAATTATTAACTAATTTAATTTAGTAACACTGTTGAGCCTTGTTTCATGCCTTGGTCAGCATTGTAATGTTTAATTGAATTTAGATACAAATTAACATTTAACTTAAAAAAAGTTAAAGTTCTCCCCTGTGCTTAGCACTACGCCATGAAGGCGTATAGGGGGTGTGGGGGTAACGCTCCACACTTTCTTGATCCGGTCGTGAGTGGGGGTGATGTGATCAGCATCACGCCCCTGACCGCCTTTACCTCCCAGGGTTTCCCCCAGGTACCCATGTTATTCGACGCTGGGTGGCCGCTTCCAACGTTAGAAAAGTTCCCGGATTTGAACCGGCCGGGGATCGAACCCGGGACCTTGAGCATGGTAGTCAGACGCGTTACCGACTGAGCCACCACGGCCACTACATTTAACTTAAAGCAAAGCATGATTCGAAATGTATATAAATTAAACACAAATAGTTTGTGAGAACAATGAAAGATACTTTGCATATATCACATTTTGCATCGTATCTTTCTGGCTTTTTGGGTTAATCGTGACGATTAGATAAAATTGATGAAGGGACACTGGAAAAAAATAATCGAACTCAGAACTTTATTGAATCAATTTCAAGTCCTATATCCCTCTGCAAGATTTCCACATCATATCACATGGTGGTGGTATTATTATTATTATTATTATTATTATTATCATCATCATCATCATTATTATTATTATTTGTAATACGCGTGCTATGTAGCTATTTACTTTTTGTCTTGATGTTAAAACACAGAAGTTTGCATTTCTACCCAAAATAGCACAACACTCGTTAGTATAATTATTTTGCTAACTTTATTTGTCAGTCATTTAATTACATCCACCGTCAGATGTCTCCTATTTCATGTTACATCTGTTTCTCTTTTCCAGTGATTTATTCTCTGCAGGACAAGTATTTACGATTTTGTTTATGAAAAATATCATAAACGACAAAAACTGCAAAAATCGACAGAGACTAAAAGTATTTCCTCTCTTTTATTGTCAAGTACCAACAGGGTAGCATTTTCAAACTTATTTACACATCGGTCCCCACAGCGTCTGTACAGAATCAATCGTGTGTATGGAGTGTATGTGCAAATTTTCATGAATCAAATGGACCTTGTGGGGACCCGAGGCCACCTGATTTCACAGGCCTTGTGGGTACTGGTGTCCCCACAAGGATAGGAAACGTTTTTCTTGTATAATTTGCTCACAATAAAGGTTACTTTAAATTTTCGGGAGTTTATAGTTTTACTGTGTTATTTGTCACATAATTTCAACAAACACATCAGACTACGACTGTGATTTCCCCCGGTCCCCACAGTGTATGTGCACTAACAGAGTCCCCACAAGGTAGCATATGCACGTATGTGTGTGTGTGTGTGTGTGTGTGTGTGTGTGTGTAGTTCCTTTTATGGTCGAGGTGTAGTAAGATCGCATCTGCCGGCATTTAGACCCACAGCAGATAACTCATGTCCAGTTTGCACGTGTTTGTGAAGTGTTAAGGTGTTTCCAAGTGTTTTAGATTGTTTTGTGTTAGTTTGCGTATTACTGGCTCTTTTCTACAGTCTAATAATGCCACGCTATGCGTACAATTTGAAACAATTTTTACGTAGGACTTTTACGTGATTACGAATTCTTGTAGGGAAGTTAGAATTCCCAGATGTTCCTGTTTCACACAGAGACAGTGTTCGGATACTTGTGATCAAACTTAAGTAATCGGGGTATGTTCTTGATAAGAAGCGAAGGGTAAAACGGACGTGTGCTTAATGAGGAGAATCTAGACGACGTTGAAGTATGATCAAAAATCCCTCCGTCGCCTTGCATTAGAAACAGACATTTTTATGATGTCTGCGTGGCGAGTTACCAAGCTTTTAAACCTGAAGCCAGATATTAGAGTATAAATAATTGAACGACAATATCAGGAGAGTAGTTGAAGCGATTTCGGAAGGGGAACTGATACGCGTTAGTGAAAATTTCCTTTCAAAATGCCGTAAATGTGTGGATGCAGGAGGACATCATTTCCAACACCTCTTTTAACAGGGTACAGTCAACGGCAAAGATAATGGTAGGCAAATTGTCCACAGATATTTTCACTACTTTATTATTCTACATCCTGTGTTGTTTTAAGGAATCGTCCTGTGACACACTTTTACCAAGCGTGTTCGGGGATCGAACCTGGAGCCTTTTAGATGAAAGTAATTATTCTATTGGGGGTTAGCGGTAGCTCGTAAGCTCTCGCTTGGCTGCATCTTCTATCTGCGGAGGTACCTTAATAAACTTAACCTACACAATCTTTTAAATGAATGGCAACTCTCATATTCTGGGTTAAAATGTCCTAAAGACTGCAAAGGCAAGGTTGGCTTGAGAGAAAAGCGTATTACCTGTCTCGTTCTCGAAGAGAAGACCAATGAGTTTCCAAGTTAAACTCTCACTCACTTGCTGACGTTAGCCTCTTAAATTCTCACTCAGCTTCGCTGCACTCCACTTCCAAACAAGTTTCTGAAAGTCTGAAACCAGCCTCAATCTCCTTCCAAACCAAACCTCACTCTCCTCTCTTCAAATTCAAAACTCCCTTTTCTTACTCCCGAACCACTCTCCTCTTCTCTTCAAAACCCCAAGACCAACTCCCCCGTCTCTCCCCCGAGCCAGATCCAACTTGCCTTCCTCCTCATCAAAACTCCTCCCCTTTTTCTCTCTCATCAATTTTCCTTAGCAAATATTGGCGAATGCTTTTTGCTGAGCTGGTGCTGAAGTTAACACTTTCCTATACTTCCTGTCAGGCTGCTTAGCTAAACGTAACTCGAAAATAAAAATGAGGGATACGTGACGGAATGAAACAATGTTGGTTCGAAGCAGGCATTGTTCTCTGCTTATTGACGTCTTTATTTCAATTCATTGTCATCACATTGTGTAATACAGACCGAATGAAAATGGTGGTGGACAATTCGCCTACTGTTTCTTTCGCCGTTGGGTGTACATGCTTATTTTAATTGTAACTGTTAATGTAATTGTACGAGATTATTTCATTACGTAGCTAGCGGTTCCAGTTACTTCTCACAGTTTGCCTGTGGACGCGATCATATTTCCCGCCTCGCTAGCTGCCGACCATAAAAGGCAATATGTGTGTGTGTTATATAGGTTGTATTTAAAGATTCATAGTTTGCATTTCTGATTTAAAATAGAAGTATACCATATTTAACAATTTTTCTAAGCTCTGAAGAACATTTTTTGAAACATACGGTTGCTACTACTGCGTACATTCTAAATGTACGACACACATGTTGGACGACTACAACTTGGAATAAAATTTCTGTTTCATTTAGTTCATGGTGATAATTAAATCTTTACGATTCCTCCTCGAAAATAACCATCATCAATAATTCATGAAATTTTCATATTGACTGGCTTCCTTTTGCAC
Source organism: Lepisma saccharinum (assembly GCF_977018435.1). Taxonomy (NCBI): domain Eukaryota; kingdom Metazoa; phylum Arthropoda; class Insecta; order Zygentoma; family Lepismatidae; genus Lepisma; species Lepisma saccharinum. The sequence continues at coordinate 44,964,990 of NC_139250.1, read as the reverse complement.
TTTAGAATGCAAACTTTAATATGCATTTTGAGGATATTCGAGTTCAATTTTCATAAACTCTCGCAGCTCTTAATACGTGGATTTTAGCTGCAGTAATCTCTAATTCAAACATTTAATAAAGGAGTAATAAAACAGAGATATCGGCGTGTTTAATCTTAAATGTGGTAGTTTACTGAAGGCAATGAACGTTCTGGTATAGTCTATTCTGTTCTATTTATTTTCTAATGAACTTCATGTCAATCATCGATTAATTAAATAAATCATCTACCAATTATCCTGGGATTGCATGGATCTCTAAGATTCAAAGATGAAAATGCTGCCCACGGGGAGGATCAAGGGGGTCACTTGCCGCCCTACACTGTAAAAAAAATACACTTTCTGCACACTTCCTAGAAACTACTTTTGATCACTTCTTGTACACATTAAATGTGCACAAGAAGTGTACAGGAAGTGCTTCAAAAGTGTACAAAAAGTGAAGCAAAAGAAGTGTACAGGAAGTGTGCAAGAAGTGCTTCCAATATAAAGGTGTCCCAAAAGTGTGTAAGAAGTGTGCTGCAGAAAGTACTTTTGATCACTTCTGGTACACTTTACACATTTGGAACACTTGTGCGACACTTCTTGCACACATGAGATATATCGCAATTCAGTACTCATACTTAGTTTCTAGAATAAAAATACAGTTGACTCACATTTAACTTGACAATTGAAGGAGGAAAAAGCAACAACTTTCAACTGTGAACCTTAAATTTTGTGTGATGCGTGTTTGTTTTTCTGCGACGCTTTTTTTTTTTTTTTTTTTTTTTTTTTTGCTAGTGTTAACCCGTTGAGAGGGTTATGCCCTCACTTCGGTAAGTGATTTCATTGTAAGTCATGTGTCTTTCATCATTTTGGATGGTCTAAGTGCTTTTTTATATTGCAGAATAGTTTTTCTTATTAAGATTGGTGATTCGTATGTGTTATCTTACTTTTGGGCATGGTTGAGAAGATTGTAAATATGGATTTCGATATTTGGAGTCGGAGTATTGTTGGTACTGCTTAGGCTGTAGTGGTGGGATAAATATGGCATGATAACTGCGATGGATGATATATATCGTATTCGTGTTTCTGTGGGTCTAGATCATCTAGATAACATGAATACATGGTGAGCAGGTGTTGTAATGGCGTATAAATATGTGTAGGTGCTGCATCATGTCGGATATCAAGATGAATGGTATTCCAGAATACTGGGTTTTCGGAAATCATGGCTTTGTTTATGTATCGTTGGCGAAGGCTCTCGACGTGATACAGAATAGTCGGGAAGGAAATTCTGTCATACAGTAGTGCTGTGGGATAAGGTAATTTAATCCGGAAAGCCAATCTAAATGCGTGCCGTTCAAAGATTTCCAGTTGGTCGTAGAAGGAGGCAGAAGCGTCAATCCAAGCAATATGCCCGTGAGTGATGGCTGGGCGCAAGAACATTTTGTAGGTGGTTAGGACTGTTGTCGGGTGTAATCCCCAAGATGTACCCACCAGTTTCCATAATAGGTTTAGGCGGTTCTTTACCTTCTTCTTTATCCTTTCTAAGTGTGGGCGCCAGGTCAGTTTTTCATCTATGGTAACCCCAAGGTATGTTACGTGTTTTGAAGGTAAGATGCGTCTCCCCTCTATTTTAATCTCCAAGAGTTTGGGGTTTCGGTGTACTTTGGAGCGACAGTGGGGAGGTAGGAAAACTACTGCCTGAGTTTTTGAAGAGTTTATTGATAGTTTCCATTGGTTGCACCAGCGAATAAAGGAGTCTACGGCCTTTTGGAGTGTTTTATTAATGGATTGAACTGTTTTCCCAAGAGTTAGGAAAGCAGTGTCATCTGCAAATTGGAATACGTGTGTGCTGGTATCCATGGTCGGCATATCTGTTACATACATTAAATATAACAGCGGTGACAAAACAGACCCCTGTGGGACTCCTGTGTGCAAGAAGATGGGATAGGATGTTGCCGAGTTCAGAGAGATGTATGCCATGCGGCCTGTCAGGAACGAATGGATAAGGCGAATGTAGCATTGAGGAAGTTGGAATTTGTGGAGTTTATATATTAATCCCGAATGCCATACTTTGTCAAACGCCTTTTCGAGGTCGAATAAAAGAAGACACGATGGCAAGGACTTGTTATAGTGGTTTGTTACAGTTGTTATCAATCTCAGAAGTTGGTCGTTGAGGCTGATGGATGGTCGGAAGCCTGCTTGATGTGCAGGTAGGAGCTTCTTGGATGAAAGGTGTTGGTGCAATCTGCGTACAAGTACTTTTTCAAAGATTTTGCTGAGGGTCGATGTGAGCTGTATTGGTCTGTAAGAGGATACTTCGCAAACAGGTTTCCCGGGTTTGGCGAACAGCAGCATTTTGGAAACTTTCCATTCTGTCGGGAAGTAGCCTGTTCGTAGTATATAGGTATATATGGTGGCTAGGATGAGCAGAAAGGTTCTTGGAGCCTCTCTGACGAGTCGGTAGGTTACCGAGTCGAAACCTGGAGCAGTGTTTCTTTTCCGAGATATGGCGCATGCGATGTCTTCTGGTGTTATAGGTGAGGTTAGAGGTTCATTTTCATCCATACTATGGTCATTGTTAGGTTTGAGAGCTCGGTTATGTGGGTTTGAGACACGTTGTACTGTACGTGATAGGGTTGTTTTGTGCAATGGTTCAGTTTGTGGTGTGAAGATACCTTGAAAGTGGTGTGCAAAGGTGTTGGCTTTCTCTTGGTCGTCGTCTACGGATTTTCCATCGACTATAATGGGATATGTAGTTCTTGACCTTTTCCCTGTGAGTTTGTTAAATTGCTGCCAGTATTTGGATGGATGTGATGTATCAGCCAGTGTATTGCACGTTTTTATCCAATTCCTTCTTTTATATGCAATAATATAGTTTTGTACCGTGCGGAGGAGTTGTCTATGATGCCGTAACGCTTCAGGATTTCTTGTTACAACATACTCTCGGAAGGCACGCCTGGAGGCTGAAATCAGTTTTAGATAGTTCGGCGGTAATTTTGGTTTATATAGATTGATGGTTTGAAGTGGGATGGTACTTTTCGCAGCTTCAGTTAAGGCAGAAGTGAGTAATGGGACTACATCATCCAGATCCCTATCGTTTGTTGGCGTATCTGCGTTTTGCACGGAGTTTTCGATTGCATTACGATATTTTTCCCAGTCTGCTTGATCGTAGGAGTACCTTGTTATGAGAAAGGGTTTGTGAGGAGTTGGTGCAGGTGCGTCAACTGTAAAGATTATAGGTGCGTGATCGCTACCAATGGGTTCAAGTACATCCACGTTGCTATTTGTAAGGAGGGAAGTCGATGTAAGTACAACATCTGGAGAAGTACTGCTGATTGGTCTAGATGGTTTCGGAAGTTGGTGGAAATGGCAATTTTGGCAGCTGTCTATAGTTTGGTGAAATTGTCGCTTTTCGGCTTGTGGTCGACTATGGAGATTTATGTCGGCCATGATTATGTAATGCTTGTAGCTGTTTTCAATGTAATTGATAAAGTTGTATGGTATAGGATGTCCAGGCCGGACATAGATGGTTGCTAGGGTAATGCTTCTGTGCCTCAGATATATTGTTGCTATGCTGTATTCCGGCAAGTTGAAATGCGGTGGTAATGTGTGTTCTCTGTGCGGATATGATTTTCGAAAGCCAATTGCAGTCCCTCCATTTGCACGTTGAGCTTCCGTTGGCCCATCATGTCGAATCATAGTATATCCGCTGATCTTGGGTTTGAGTTTTGGCGTTAGGAATGTTTCGTTGAGGGCGAAAGCTGCTATATTCTTTTCCTGCAAGACAGTCTCAAATAAGCTTTTGTGTTTTGTTAAAGAGCGAATATTTAAGAAGAGAAAATAATAGCCCATGATTGTTATGAAGAGTCTGAAAACTGTTTTAGGATGTACTTGTGTTTTCAAGAGGGTTGATATTGAAATGGACATGTGGTCCCGTATACGTAGCGTGTAACTGCAGTTTGAAAAGTGTTTTTGCAGCGAGTATGACTTGGTCCAGAATATGTGTGCGTAGAAATGGCTGGATGTTTTGAGTTGTAATAGTAAAGAATCGTAACAGATCTTCCACAGTGATTGGGTCCATTAGTGAATTTGCCGGTTTGGTGGAGCTATCTATAGTTCGGATGGGAACAACAAGCTCCGGGTGATTTGGTTCTGGGTTAGGTTTGGCTTGGCATTTATAGCTGTAAGTAGGATGTCCTTCAGAGCATGTGTTGCATTTAGGCGGATTCTGGATGTTTGTACAAGTGTTGGTAGAATGTGGCCCAGAACAATATCCACAGATTGCTGAATTTGGACAGTTGGTTGTAGTGTGCTGATTGTATGTTTGACAACGTTCACAACGCACTGGCAGTGGTGTTGACGTCCTGGAAGGTTCGACTCTGTGCTTTCGACAATATATATAGGCTCCATTGTGCAATAGTTCGTCCACGGTATCTTTATCTACTGTCAGTATTCGAACCATATAGGTTGGTCCGTTGTCATTTCGGATTCTCATGCACTTGTGGATGGTGTGACCTTCTGCCTGAATTTCTTCAGCGATTTCTGTGTCGGTGTATTCAGGGGGAACACCCCGAATCACCACTGATAGCATTGGTGCTCGTTTAGGCGGAGGAGGTTGCTTTGGACGTGTAGAGGTTAGTGGCTTCATATTGGCATTTGTACCAAAAATTTGGTAGGAGGCCTTGTCTCTGATAATGGTGGAGAAATGTGGGTCGGTAGATTTTATAAGTATTCCGTTCCTGGTGAAGACTATTTCATTGACTGAAGCTCTTGGAACATATTTTAGGATTTGATTTAGGATATGTTTTGGCGTCTTGTATTTGGTGTCGTAGTTCGAAAGAAGGAAATTGTGCAGCACTGGTGTCTGCGTGTTTACTTCGGTCTTGTTCTGTCTGGAGTCTGTTCCCTCTGGAAGTTTCTGCTTTTTGTTGGCAAGTGGTGACCTAGATCGATCGCGGGAATCCATGGAAGAGCTTCGGGAATTTGGGTATTCTAGCTTGTTCCGGCCTCTGGCTCTGACATCTCTAGGGACAGTACCCCCAACTTGTTGGGGGAGCCCTTTATGCATCGCTTCCCTTGCACTACTTTGCAATCGGCGAGTGAGTGTGGAAGCTGCACTTTGCACGTGATGGAGAGAGTCAGAGTCAAAGTCTCGGAACAGACACTTACCAAACAAGATTTTAGAACCAAACAGCCAATGAGAAACGAGGACAGAAACCAGAGCCAAAGAAAGGACTGGTACTGTGACCAGAGCTCCACCGGTGAATGTTTGGGGCTACAACCTAGTTGTTGCCACCTGAAAAGTGTCGTTCGAGCTAGATATCCCTTCGCAGCAAGGCGTTCAACAATGTACCTCGGAAACACCAAACCACTGTGTAGACTGCAATTACCTCCAGTCGTCCGTTCCAAACGTACTGAAATTACAGTCACAGCGAATGTTCCAAGGGGGTTTTCTCTCGACGCACTGACGTGTGTCTCTGCGATGCACGTGCCTTCTACTTATATAGTCCAGAATCAAAAAGGTTGCTCATGGGAGATTGACTTTTATTCACTGCAGTACATTTTCTCCTTTAATTTGTATCTTAGATGTTCACATATTTTTCGAAGAGTGTTAAAGCACAATTTTTCACTATGATTACAATCAAACGTATTATTATTTGTTGTACAAAAACTTATGTTTCTTGTACACATTTTGACAGAACCATCTAGCGTCCGGTGTAGGAAACTCAGTATTAAGTAAGTATATTCTGAGCTTTTTTCAGAATATTAGGTTACACAACAACATAAAGACTCGCTTCGAGTAATTATCTATATACATGAGTTTCAATTTTCGACAAAGTATTTTCATACTACACTCGACGAAACTGGACAATCGTTATTTCAAATTCAGAAGCTCGCTCACGCACATATAGTAAATTTAACCAAACGTTTTGTTTCTCTTTACTTACATATGTATCATTTTGTTTACGAGTACCAAATTTCGTCCGACCAAATTTTTTGGTATTCTTAAACAAAATTATTTAGTAATTACAAGCAACATTTGGTTATCGGAAACAAAAAGCATAACCAAACAGCTCAACCAAACTTTTTTGGTAATTCCAAACAAACCAGTTTTTTCTGTGTAAGGCGAAGTAAGTGGCGTTACATAATAATGACGATGACAAGTTTCCAGCAACAACCAGCCCCCCAAAGTTAACGATCTGTTTTGGTGTGCTTTAAAGATGAATAGTTCGATTTAAGAAAATCTATTAATTTCCTCGGAACATTCAACTTGCTCCTTCTTCAATTTTAATGAGATTTATCCAATTATCAAATTGGTACATTAAACAAAAAAGTATTGATAGTTTCATGATGCAATTCGATTTCCATGTGTTCCAGGAAAAAAATAGTTATATTTTGTTATTGTTTAATGTTGCTTGCTTTCAAGTGTGTTACTGCTTTATATAATGAAATTGATTTATGTTCATAAGATATTCATTTGTCAAAAAAGTATAAAATAACAATCGATATGACCAACAACACAAAATGAAATCATTTGCTACAAAAGTGTACAAGAAGTGTACAGACTTACTTTAACCAAAGTGTAGAGAAAGCGTTGAAGAAGTGCACACAACTTTGAATGTGTCCCCAAAGTGTGCAACAAGTGTACAAAATTTCGTCATTTCGGGTCGCACACATCTAGAACACTTTAAGTACACTTTTCCAAGACCTTCAGTACACATCTTGTGCATATTATATGCAAGAAAGTGTACCAAAAGTGTATAAGAAGTGTATTTTTTTTACAGTGTAGAATAACGAAAGATTACCTACTTTACCCTTCTATCTCTCTATTTTCCTTGTAACTCTTTTTCTCTACATCTTTTCCTTGTGTCTTCTTTGTAGTTTTCACAGGCCTCTGTTGCGGAGTGGTTAGCACACTACACTACTACGCCAGAGCTCACGGGTTCGAATCCCGTGTCCATGTCGACCAATGGACGGTCGTCTGCTGCTCTCCTGTCACAGACCTCGTTTCGTAATAACTGCAAACACAAGTAGCACGTTGTTGAAATCTCCAATCCTCCATTGCGACTGACTGTATGAAATGGCCTCTTCTCTACCGTTCCCCTTCCCGCCAGCCACGAAAGGTTATCGCGCCGGCGCAGTATCCATTTCATGTGATTTTATCAACTGTCGTTTTTTGTGTTGTCAACATATGTGTATTGCATATTAATGTTGTGTAAATTAGTACAATAGTGCTGTTAATTGCAGGCACCTGTTTGATTTATTAATTGTGTGTGTAAAATTGTAATTTGTATTTCTTTGTTGCTTTAACTGTGCTGTGCAAATCTAGTATGAACGTCTTAGGAGAAAAAGAGGGACCAACTATTGAAAATAGCAATTTTGCAAGTCGCGAGATATGACTAGAATTTTTGTTTTTTGCAGCTATGTAATTTTTTAAAGTCTCCCCTTTTAAAAACAGACTTTGAGTTTGAATTGAGTTTTAAGTACACTTTTATGCACAGTTTAAAGTGGGATGAAAAGCACCATGTATCCCCACCGGTCGAAATTCGTAAGAGGGAAGTATGGTAAGACATGTGAAATGGCTCAATTATGGAACTTACAGAAACAGAAGGAGTAGTATTTGTTAGAAATTCCAACGCATTTTCCATTAATTTTCACACAAAATTTATTAGACATTAAAATATTATATATTCTTTAATTCTTCGACATGGCATTGTCCATCTTATGTAAAAATCAAAAGAGGGGAATTTTGTTTAAAATGAAGTGTTTTGCAAACTACTACGGAATTGAAATAAACTGCAAACGCTATTAATATAATTGTTGTAGAATATTTATTATTTATTTATATTTATTAGTATTATTTATATTTATATTTATTATTTTCTCATTAGTGGCGCAAATTAATCGAAGTTGTAAGGAAATATAACCTATTCTGACAATGCGTTTCAGTTTAGTATAAATGACAAGTGATTGGCCAATGTTGTGCCCTCGTGGTATTCAAAAGCACCACTCACTTGCACCCTCTATTACATCAGTTCATCAATCATCATCATTATGGCGATTAACCCAAGGGACATAAAATCACCATAAGGTAACTGAAATTGCCTGAAGAACAAAAACCCAACCACACACTTTTAACTGTTTACATCCCATCAGCTAACAAAGATATTTCTGAATTTCAAAGTTTTGCTCATTACTGGTAGAATTAACATTTTAATACTGCATTTGTACTGTAATTTATTTTACATTAAGTATATTGATACACGCTTCTAGTTTATATTCACCCACGTAAAACAGTCTTAGAAATCTACTAATAATGTTTGGTTGGTCGTCTTTCACTGGATCTTGGTCCTCCTTGAAACATCCTTCATCTTGGGAAGTTTTTGCGTTTAGGCAAGCGTCCTGATGTGTTTCCAATGAGTCTCTCTTAACCTTTGAACGTTTCCGAGCCTCAGCCTTCTTCTTTCCTAGCAGTTTTTGTTCGTATCTATTGTTTATTTGCCTTCTTATTAAATTATAATCCACTTCTGCCTCGTCAAGAAGCTTACTGACTTTTCGACAAAGAAGTCTCTTTTCTTCCACTTTGTCCGACACGGACTTCTTGAATTTCAACACAACATTCTTCATAACGTTGCCGTACTGATCTCGTGCGTCGTACATGATTCTTAAGTTTTCGCCGGGCGTTGTCTCAGTGGCCTCAACTTTATTTACGCTGTCCTCCATATTTTTGAGCGTTCCTATGGTCCAGGTATAGAAGTCCCAAAGGTCACCTTGCGAAATACCTTCAGCCTGTACTGTCATATCTCGTTTTTCTCCTTCGGAGCTGGGGTGGTAAAATAATGGCAGATCTTTGCGTATCTCTACAAAGCTTCGCGCGCGTTCAAAAATGTGTCTCTGATGTTCGAGTCTAGAGAAATTACACTTGAGCCCTTCATCGTCTGGAAGATCTGACCACCTGACATCTTCGGTGCTTTGTTCGATCTTTGCCCCAGTCATGTGAAACTGATCTTCGACTATCTTCCCAAAAATTGTCACCGTGTCTTTGATGCTTTCTGACACCCCGATCAGTTCCGCCGCCATTTCCCTTATTTTCTTCAGTCTTGGCTCCTTACTCTGGTGTTCAGTGTCCAACTTCTGCACCAGATCCTACCTTTCCATTTAAGTTAAGTGCCGTCTTTTTCATGCTTTTAAAGTTTGTGCTCAGGTAGTCACATTCCAAGAAAAATTTCTCTCGTTTTGTGAAGTCTGTTTGGGTAGTCATGTAGTTTGGAATGGGGATGTCTTCTTCACTTCTGCAATCAGCTTTTTTTTCTTTCGTCATTGCATCCCACATTTCTGTACGTTTTAGTCCATCGTCTGCCTGATATTTGTCGTCGGATTCTCTATCAATACCTTTTACCATGAAGGTGTCTATTATTTCAAATTCTCTCCTTTTTCGATATTTGTTCTTACTGCTTGCCTCACATTTTCTCGAATTTATACTCAACTCCCTCTACTGTTGTTCTCTGGAGTGACTAACAATTGTACCATAAAGTTTCAAGGCAGAATTATATTGTCCAATGAAATGTTCGATTCTGCTCGACGATATTGAATACAGTCCTACATTGCAACTCGTTCTCTGAGGTTTTTGTGTGGAAACTCTCAAGTTCTGCTCTCGCGCATATTGCATTTTGGCGCCTTTCTGCGAATACGAATCACGTTTGTTCTTTTGAGCTGTCTGCCTAGCAAGAAAATAACGAATCGTTCCTGTTGTTACATCCTGCACGCAATTTACTCTTTGCCTACTGATACCTTGCTCGGAACACTTGAAAAAGACCATAACCAGTTCTCCAACATACTTTAATTTATAAGTACCGTATCCTGAGAACATCTCTGCCATGTGCCATTGTGTCAACTTGCAGAAACTCACACTGTGAAATCTTTTATCCAACTCCCTAAGATTTAGACGTTTCACCACTAGTTCGTTTCTTCCAAAAGTTCTCTGTTTAACTACCAACTGCCTATCTACAATTTGTATTGGCTGGTGAAACTCAGCACTTGAAATTTGAAGAAGTCTGTCGCATGCTTCTTGCTCTCTCCACATAGTAAGTTCCTGGCTCTCGGTGATAATTACACCACCATGCGAGAGATAATACTCTGCCGCTAATTCTACTATATCCAAAAACCGAATCCTGTACAACTGGAGGTTGTACGAAGACTCATGCACCTCGATGAATATCATCCTACGCACTGCTCTTCGTACGAGGGATCGAGGGATTGTTCTCTTAGCTTCCTGCATCACAGGGCTTAGCAGTCGTCCTCTGATCATAGCTCGCAAGAGACCTGAGGTCTGCCTGCGTTCTGTTACTGGGCACTGCATTCGTCGATGGTGTTTTTCCACTTAGAAAACTGCTATCTTGAAAAATCTAACTGTTCTGGATCTCAATCCAAAGCTTTCTGCGCTTTCACGCAATAACACTGGAAATATTGTTACTTGCACCTCGCATTGTTAGAAGTGATGCCTGATACATCAACAAGAATGCTTTAAATATAATAAACGTTGGTTAAGGATGGTCCCGTTCTTCGTCTTGTAAAGATTCAGAGGCATCCGCGTCATTGTTTCGATTCGAGCCTCTGGGGATCCTACGCTCTTATTTTGTAATCCAATTTTACATCCCGTTACATCAAACACAACTTATTTATAGAGATCTCTTTCCTTTGGTGGGTATGACTAAAGTCTCAGAACAGGATTCAATTTTGTACATTGAAAAAAACAACATTAAAGACACAATGAAATCAGTATACGAAAGACATTGAGTAACGCTGTCATTAGAAAACTTGAAATGTGTCCTTTCATCAATTTCATCGTATTATCACCCATTCTCATCTTCGCGATTAGCCAAAAGTGGCAAAAGTAAAATACACCAAATCAATCTTTCTAATCTCAACCTTTTCTATTTTAGTACTTCTTCGTTCTTGTTTACTTACTGTCTTCTTGAGCATTCCTTTTTTATCTTTCCCCTACTATTTTCTTGTCCCTTTCTTCTTTCTCTCTCTTATCTGATATTCCTCTTTATTCTCGGCTACTTTCCGCCTGCCTTGCTTCTCTCTCTCTCTCTCTCTCTCTCTCGCTTCCCTATTTCTTCCCATTCTCTCTCACACATCTCTATTTCTTTTTCTCTCCCCCTCTCTCTCTCGCTTATCTCTTTCTTTCTTTTCTTCTTCTCTAGTATATCTTGCTATTTTTCCTTTCTCTCTTGACTCTCACTTAGCTATTTCTTTCTCATTCTCTCACTTCTCTATTTATTTCGTATTCAGTCTTTCTCTCTATCTTTTGCAACTCTATATCTTTCTTAATCTATCTTTTTCTCAAGCTTTTCTATTTTTCTTTGCCTCCCTCTTTTGCTTCTTTATTTCATTCTTATTCTCTGTCTCTCTCGCATCTCTTCTCTCTTCTTTCTCTATTTCTTTTGTATTTTCTTTTACTGCTTCTCTATTTATTTACCTTTTCTCTCTGGTTTCTCCATTTCTTTCTTACTCTATCTATGTATCTACCTCGCATCTCTATTTCTTCCTTTCTTTATCTCTTCTCTCTCGTTTGTCTATTTTTATTATTCTCTCTCTCTCGCATTCTATATTTCTCTCTCTCTCTCTTTCTGTCTGTCTCACTTCTCTATTTCATTCTTTCTCCTTCTCGCCAATCTCTGTATCTACATTTTTCCATCTATCTCTATATACGTGATTGCATTGTTTTTGCTATTTCATTTATTTCTCCCATCTCTCTCTGGCCGTGTAGTGTGTGTGTGTGTGTGTGTGTGTGTGTGTGTGTGTGTGCAGACACACACACGCTCACCCCCACATACGCATAAGCACACAACTACAAAACCTGTAATTGTGGTTAATGTTATCCGAAATAGAGGTTGTTCATTAGGACATAGTGATATCAAGAAAGGATAAAATTTCGAAACGAAATGGGTCTTAATTTTTTCCCTTCTAATCAGGGTTGATCACCACTAAAATATATTTGCGCTCAGACATCATCTTCTGTTGGCGCAAATCGGAAATGCTAACAATAATGACGATTAAGAGGGTAAGGGTTCACGTAAACTTCGTCTTCGGTGCCCTAGGTTCGACGTATCGAGTAAGTTGTGTGTCTCAATGAATAAGGAAAGATATCTGGTAACGTTCAACAAAAGGAAGGAAGCAGTGGAGTGGATCAAAACCAGCAGAATTGAATGATACAGTACATGGAACTTCCCTCGCCGCCGCAACAAGTTTTGTTTTTATTTGCCTTCTCCGCGTACAGGGAACGTAGTCTGGATCATTTACACCTTCATCGTCCGAAGTTGCAGTGACTTCCTGCACGTCCTAAGAAGGTACTTGCGGTTGATAAATACAGGTACCCGTTGACACGTATTTTTAAGTCTTTGTTTGTTTCTCTCTCACGATGCCTTGCAGGGCAATCAAGTTCTTCTGGAACTTAGCATTTGTTCTTATCATGTGCCGCTGACTCTTGGATCTCTGATCTTTGAAAGACGTCACACACACTCTATTTCCAGAATTTTCACGGCACACTACCACTTAGTATAGTTCTCACAATTGCATGACGAAGTGTAAAAAACTTCATCTTTGTAGCCGTTTAAAAGGTGCGGTGCTGTTAGCGAACGTGCTCATATCGAACACGTGCTCTTAGCGAACACAGTTACGGAAGGATTTGCAGGTGCGTGCTGTTAGCGAACACGCAAACTTGTCCTGTCTTATTTGTCCTTGAAACTGGTCGGCATTCAAGTGTTGTCAGTGATAAGCCAACTTGCGTGGAGAAACACCTCTTTGGCTGGTGTCTCTTGACCTGACCTGACTCACCCCTGATCATTCCTCAATCGACTGTGAAACCAGCAAGATGAGTGAAATATAATTCATTAAAACAAAGTACGGGAATTTGTGTTTGGTTTACGATGGTTACCAGTATCGAAAAGGCGAAAGGCGTGGTGAAATGGCTATGTACGAAAAAGAAGAAAATGAAGTGTTAGGGGTCACTGAAGACAAAAGACGGAGTTGTACTTGAGGAAAGTTTAAAAGTGCATTCGCACGAACCAAATATTGCTGAAATGGAAGGTAGTGATTGCTACCACTACAGTTTTAAGCAGTCCGATTGGCTGGCGTGTCCGACTGGCTGACGTGACGTCATTAGTGACGCTAGGTTAGGTTAAGTTAGGTTAAGTTAGGTGAGCACGTTCGCTACTAGCACGGAATCGTTTAAAATGACTCCAGTTCCATCCGAAAATGTTTCATCCTCTGGAGCTCCAATACTTGTAGTTTAACTTCCCCAAAATTCTCTCAGTTTGTCATGCATTTTCTTCGGAAGCTGGCGGGTTCTTTCATTGCTGACTGTGGAAATGGATACTCTCGCCCACAATTTCTTGTTATCTTCTAGAAGAAGCTCCGTCACGTCACTAAACGCCCCCCCTCCCTCCTTCCGACAACTATATCTTGTCTGTGCTGAAGGTTTCGTCTCATCACCTCTCCTTCCTTCGGAAGATGAGAGCTTGCTAACGATGATGAATCGCCCAAGGATGTAAGTGACTTTATTTTAAAGTCCGGTTTATGCACAGCTATGGCATGCAGTTTAACTTAGGTGCGAATCACTATGTGCTTCCGAAGAAAATGCATGACAAGCAGAGTATATTGGGAAAGTTAAGCTACGAGAATTAGAGCTCCGTCGTGACTGCAGTGACCACCGGACAATGGCGGTGGAGGACACCTCGAAGGTAGTTCAGAGAAGCAAGGTGTGGTGACAAGGAAAGACAGCTTAACCAGCAGAGGTGAAGGTCCCCATTTGTCCAGAGTATCTTCAAAAATGGGACTAAAGATTGAATATGGATATCGACGCCCTCCATGCGTGCCACTGCCCCTTTGACTGTGTCAGAGGCGTCTGGAGGGGAAGCAGCGTGACGGCGGAAGATAGCAACCCGTAACATATGAACCATTCCATTTTTAATTTTTTTTTTTTTTTTTTTTTTTTTTTTTTTTTTTTTTTTTTTTGCTGTTTTTGGTCCACCGCACTGCTTCCCTCCATTTGATGAACGTTACCACATATCTTTCCTTATTCATTGAGACACACAACTACCGTCCAGTTCTGGCAAATCCAAAGCTTAAGGGTTCATCCAAAACATGATCAAATAGGTGAAAGGTCTATTTTTAGACTTTTCGCGGCCATGTTGGCCGTCATGTCTAATATTATTTGATAAGGTGGGTCTTTTTAATTTCTTATTATCATAATACAGTCATAAACTGTAAATTAGGTAAAAAATAAGATGTGATGAATGATAAATAACTGCAATAAACTAAGAGGTTTCAGGTATAGAATCTTCGTCATGACCGCCATTTTGAAGACGCCATTACAGACAAACGAGGGCTTAAAAACTTGGGGTCTAGGGCGTTTAAGGTTCGGGAATTAATGTATTATCCGCCCCCCCAAAGTTCCAGTTCTCCGCCGGAAGTGAAATATTTTCCGTCGTTCCGACCCCACTATAGATGTGAATCAAACCTACACTGCAATATTAAGCATCTAAAAGCGAAATCGGGGAACTCCAATTAGACAGTTCACAGACGCACGTGCTTACTTTTGGTACAGGAGTATGCGCCAACAAGATGGCCCATTACCACTAGGGTAAGCGTTCACAAATAAGTTAATTTGCCAAAAGTAACAAATTGTAGCACAATACTTTAAAGTATACATTAATTCAGATTGATTGATTTGGTGATTTAAGTCCACTTTATTCAATTTATTATTTACTGCTTTATTCACAGTAAGGCTAATCGGGACTGGACCTACAGCTTAAAGTGGAATCCGAACCACTATGTACCTCCACCGGGTACCGAACCTGGGACCCCTTGATTACAATGCGACGACGCTACCACTGCGCCATCAGCATTGCTTCAGTCGCACAAAATAGCGGTAAAAGCTTTTTAAATCAAGGTAACTTATGTTTCTGCAAGTCATGTACAGTGTCTCTCAAAAGTTTTAGGACAACTACCTCTTCTCTTCAGTCCCTTCTGTTCTTCTCTTCTCCTTCTCCTCTCCCCTCCTTCTGCTCGCTCTGCTTTTATCTCATATCGCCTTCCCTACTTTTCTCGCATCATATCTCCATCCCACTCATCTCCACTCCTCGTATCTCCTCTCCTGTCTTAGATTTCCGACTCCACTACACTCTTCTCCTCTTCTTTTCGTTCTTCTCTTTTTCTCTCCTTTACTTTACTCTCCACTCCCCTCCTCTCGTCTCCTCTTTTCTCTTCTTTGCTCCATTTTCCTCATCTCTCCTAGAATCTTTTTTCCATTCTCTTCACTACATCTCCTCTCCTCGTTTATCCTCTCTTTCTTCTCTCCTCTACTTTTCCTCTTCTCCTTTCGCTTTCTCTTTCTCCTCTCCTTTGTCACCTTTCGTTTTCTCTCACCTCTTTTCCTTTCTGTAGACTCATCAGCGATGAAATACTAAGAAACCTTTTTTTTTCTTTCAGAAAGAATTTTGTCACTTGCGATATAATAGTGATATTTTTCATAATTTTATACAATATTACTTGTTTTTATTCCTTTCGCGTATTTTATAAATATATATTGTGCATGTGGCAACCCTGAAATTGAGCCTAACTCTACACTCAACCCACCATCGCCTTGTGTCAATTGGGTTGCCTAG
Organism: Lepisma saccharinum; assembly: GCF_977018435.1. NCBI lineage: Eukaryota > Metazoa > Arthropoda > Insecta > Zygentoma > Lepismatidae > Lepisma > Lepisma saccharinum. Next base: position 44,949,298 of record NC_139250.1, on the reverse strand, counting down.
TTTAAAATGTCGTTGTCCTAAAACTTTTGAGAGACACTGTACATTATATTGGGAAGTTATGACTTTGCCTAGTAAACTCTAACAAGAAGAAATATTCGATTTAGAGAGAAATTTCTCTGACACTTTCCTGTCCCATTTTAGTTCTTTAGAGTATGCACGTATCTAGAAACATATTTCGGGGAGGGGGGAGTCCGAACCAAGTGCCCTAGTAATAATAATAATAATGTTTAAATTAAAACAATTAAATTATAAATAAATTAAATATTAATTAAAATATGTAAATATATTAATATTGCATTTTTATTATTATGAATACTTAAAAGGATCGTATAAAAATATCAATGTAACAGCATATATTTATTATCTAGTTTGCGTGCACTTAATATCGACAAATTTGTATAAAAAGAAGGAAATTAATGTCAAATAGATAAAGAATTGAATATTTATTGAATAATTATATATTTTCATAAGTAGTAGTAGTGTGCGTAAATCTTCTTTTGTACTGTCGTTCAAAGCAGTATGATGCCAATATAATTATCCTTGTCTTCAGAGTTCGCACGAAATAAATGACCATGGATTATAGTACAATAAATGCTAAAAAAGTACATTTTCATTATGTGATTTTAGTATTTGGTATATCTTTCGGGGGGGTCCGGATTCCCTGGACCCCCTAAATACGTCCTTGGTTTAGATAACCGTTAATTTTTATGCCCTTACTGAAAAGCAAAACATTTTTTTTATTGCCGATCACTGTACAATCGTGCGAGCGAGCGAGCGAGAGAGAGAGAGAGAGAGAGAGAGAGAGAGAGAGAGAGATCATGGATGAACTGTGATTAACCCTTGCTTACCCGAGGGGAGATGGGGAGGGGTTCACCTTCTCTATCTTTTGGATTTTTCAACTGGGATTTTTTTTTAAGAAAAAGTGAAAATAAATTACATTGTTCCCTAGGGTGTTCTCAATGTGCTGTATAATTTTTTTTCATAATAACATAAATGTAATGTAAATATCAGACAAAATGCACTAGGTGGGAGTACCGGGCGCCATCTTTGAATGTGTATCATTCGAGATATACATGCCAGCGAGAGTGCACAATTGGATGGTAATTGTGGTAATTTTGGTAATTATTACAATTAATGAACAACTACACTTCTAAAAACAAAAAAAACATTAATGAAAAATTATTATGGTTTTTGTGACTTTTAGTGAATGGTAAAATATTTGTGTAACACTCATGCATTAATCGGTTATTATTTTTTATTAATGATGCTAATTTTTGTAATTTTTATAATTAATAAATAACTAAACCTATATGAACAAGAAAGCAAGCTGCAATTCAATACCAAAATGATTTCTTGAATTTTAGCGATTAAAAAAGTGTGGGCCTGTGAGCCCCCCCCCCTCAAGTAAGTTTCTCGTACGGCACGGGTAAGCTAGGGTTAAACCTGTTTAACATATTTTTTGAGAATTTCCAAATTTGAAAATTCTGCTTCGATCATAGTAAGGAAGGTCTCTGAACATTGTCTCCCTGCTTTTTTTATTTTTATAATTTTTTTAATAAACCTTTATGTAAGTATTTGAAAATGAGTTGCCAGTTTGTTTTCTGAACTTGCATTGTTAATCCAACGTACAGTCAAGGACACTTCTGGGTTGTAATGACCCATGACACTATCAATCAGGTTGTTACAATCCAGAAGTGTCCGTGACTGTTCCACTAGTTTCGGAGTGGGAGTGGATTGAATACTTAAAAAAAAAACTTGAAATACCGCCAGGAAACAAATTGGACACCCGATGGACAGTGGTAACGTCGTGGATCAAGAGATCCCGGATTCGATTCCCGGCATAGGCACATAGTGGTTCGTATCCCACTTTAAACTGTAGGTCCAGTCCCATTAAGCCAATTAAGGACTGCAAGTGGTAAACGTTGTAAGTGCCAAAAGCGAAAGTGTTGGGAAAAGCATCGCTCACTAAATCAGCCCGCAAGGACGTTCACACTAGTGACCTCTTTACACGGCCTTTGAACTACTTAGAGGGCTAAAAGCCACATTTCACGTTTACCATATTATAAAGCATGGCACATTTCACAGTTAAACGTGGAAAACGGTGTTTGAATTATTGTGGCACTTACAAGGTTTACCAATTTTGGCTTCAATTATGTGCATAAAAGTGGACTTGTAACAAAACTCATTGAAACAGAGCGAAAACATGTTTGTAACGCTTATAAATTCTGCCCATGGCGACATTCTCCGTCACAAATCGTCCCATAACTCGCTCTTCATGGGGGAAAAGCGATAAGCGAAATTCCGATGACATCCTGTGACTCCGGAAGTGAGTATCAGGTATCGAGTTCCGAACAAGTCAGCCATTGTTCTCTGCAGTGCCAGGAAGCAGTGATGGGGGATCGGAATGGAAACAAAATTATTCACTGCATTGCACTCGGAGCGCACTGTAAGTGGTTCCATTGGCGCGATTAAGGCTTGACGAAAGTTCAGCCGGAGAAAAGAGAACTCAATCCATCTAATTTACATCTAAACATTATTTCGTACAGCAGATTCAAAACAACTACACATACTTTATTCATCTCCAATGTGTGACCAATTTATTCTGTGTAGGCTGGGAAAAAATTGTGTATTTTGTTCGAAAAGTACAGGACAAAAAGATCTTTTTCTTTTAAACATGTTTTATATTTTGTAAAACGAGAACCTAAAAAAAATATTTTAAACAAATATAACGTTTAAAACATAATTCCAAGAAGACTTATTATCTGTTAATAATCCAAGCAAGGACTGTGTTGTTAGTTACAAAGTAAACTATAATTAAATTAAATTATTTTGTATTATATTATTATTAGGAGGGTCACTAGTAGACCCAAATAGACAGTTCACAAACATTAATTGGGGTTCACCAAAACCTCAAAAACTCACTTTCTCTCCACGTTCCGCGCCTCATTTATTGCGCTGACGATGTTTCACAGCGAAGAAAACAGCACCAAAACCTCAAAAACTCACTTTAATCAATTGGGGTTCACCAAAACCTCAAAAAAACTCACTTTCTCTCCACGTTCCGTGCCTCATTTATTGCGCTGACGATGTTTCACAGCGAAGAAAAGCACACCAAAACCTCAAAAACTCACTTTCTCTCCACGTTCCGCGCCTCATTTATTGCGCTGACACAGCGTGATGAGTAAATGCACTTTCTCATCCTTGAAGGATGAATGCACCTTATCGTAATTTTCCAACTCCGGCAATGTTTATATATCGTGACCTTTGTAAACCTCTCTCGGAACGATGTGCCACACACACGCGCGCGCGCGCCTCTCATTATTTCTGTATTGTGACACAAGCAAACAAACAAATAATTCTTTTTATTATTTTTTTTTTAAGATTCCTGGCCCCTAACCCCGCCAGGGTGCGTGGTGCCCAACCCAAAAAGGTTCTAACGGCCATGGCTATCAAAGCCATGCCTCTGTAGAATTTCACGTGTTTTTTTTTTCTCAAACTTCCATGAAACTCTACAGAGGGCCTCCGTAATGCATGCAACGTGTACTAACGACTCTAGTGTTATTTGATGTTCGTAATTTTTGATATAGAGTTTATTGTGAGATAGATAAAAAAATTATGTTTATTATAATATTTTCTTGATGAAGATGGAGAATGTGTGTGTTACAAAAACTAAAGTTGCATGCTTTTTTCCTAGTGTGTGTGTGTGTGCTTGATGTTCGACAGCACCTGAAATGAGAAAGCAAAAAAAAAAATTCATTGTAACTGATTGTCTCGTGCTATAGTGATGAAAAAAAAGACATTGTAACTGATAATGCAAAAAAAAAAACTGGTGAAATTGATATTGTAAGTGATAACTGGTGAAATTCTTATTGTGCATATTATCATTGTGCTAGTACAAATTCTTATTGTAACTGATTGTGCAAAACTTCTTATCTACGTTGTGCAAGAAAAAAATGTTAAACCTGTTAAAACTGCTCTGGACCCTCTCGTTCTTCACGTCGTTCGCGAAGGACTTCTCTGCAATCAGGATGACGCTGCACACGGTATCATCGGGCAGCGCGTCGTGGAACTCGCACACGACCTTGATGTTGGTGCGATCGTTGACCACCACCTGCTTCCGCTTCGTCGTGTTGATGACGAACATCGGCCTGCGTGCTTTGAATTCGCTGGGTGCGTAGTACATGTCCACGTTTCCCTCGGTCACGCACTTGTAAGCCGTGTAAGCTTCGTAAAGTTTGAGGTAATCATCTTTGGTCATGTCGAGGTTGTAATTTTCGCGCGGGAACACTTGGTTCCTGCCGTTCTTCAGATAAACGTTCTTGATCTTGCAGTCGTCGAACTTGCTGGAATCTTTTTCCTGATCGTTATCGCGTCCGGTCTGAAAGAGCACAACGACGAAATCTGGCATGTCGAACTGTATGTTGTTGAACTGCGTCGTCACGTCGAATTCCAGGTGACTTCCGGACGTTATCTTCTGCACGCACTGGTAACCGTGAAAGTGAATGGGCACCTGCGGACTTTTCAAGATCTCCGCTTTGTACTTGAGGGCGTAGTTCGTTTCGTATTCCACGATCGGCATTCTCAACTCCATGCTCCGGATGACGCACTTGGCTGCTTCGGGTAAAGTGTTGGGCAGCGGCGTGCCGTCCGCGTTCAAGTTACTGTATCGCATCAGTGCGTCGTTGTCGTTGGACGCTCTTCGAAATGTGATTCTCAGTCCTCCCTTCCACATGATCTCCTTGTAGTCCGAGAAGAATCCCGGAAGTAGACGCATGGGAAAGAGCACCGTGTGACTTCTCGTCGATATTTTCGTCCCCGCTTCGAATCCTCCCGCCTGGTAGTATGCTGCGTCCGTTTTGGATAATTTCAATGTTCCCACTGCCGTCGACGTGATGCCTGGATAATCGATTCTGTCGATGACGGTGTTGTGTTTCCTCACCTCCACCTGCGAGAACAGGTGAGGCACGAAGTTGTCCACGAGTATCAAATTTGCTGCTGCGGGGAACGCGTCTCCGCTTTCTTTCTTCACCACGTCAAATTGAAGGTAGAGGTCCGCTCTGTGAGGATGAACGAACCCGTCGCCTACGTCCACGTCGTATTCGATCTCCCGGTTCGCTTCGTTCAAATTGGCGAACGTGCGACGGTTGGGAGGGAAAGATTGCAATTCGTAACTTTCGATTTGCTCCATTTTCACTATGTGTGTTATTTATTATACGTTCATCTCCAGGACGGCCGTGGCCGTTGCACCTGCGAAATCCACCACGTCTCCTTTCTCGTTCGTCACCACCAACTCTATGTTGTCTATGCGGTTGCGACATACTGGAAAATAGATCGGCGAAGAAGGTGTGTAGATGATCGGTTCCATGAATTCGGAACTGGGTTTGAACGTGGCTATGATTCCCGTCTGCTTGTGACTTCCCAACAATCCGTCCGAGGATTTCGTGATCATGCCTTCGGCCACGTTACAGTGTACGTTCAGAGTCTCTATGGCCAAGAATTTAGGAATGTTTGCTGCCGTGTGCTTGATGCCAGCTTCGAGTTTTGGGTGATTGTTCTCGAAACCTAAAAGTTCTCCTATGGTGCCCAGATCCACGGTCTCCGTCGCGGACACGATTTCGACTCTGTGCGTGACCGAATTTTGAGAAAGGTACGTGCCTTTGGGTAATTGAGCTTGCAAAGTAGAAAGATTGTATTGGCCTGGCGTGACGACGATATGTTCGCTTCCGACGCTAATTTTGTTGTTGTGCTGCGTGACGTTAGGTATGAGGTACATGCTGTAGAATGCACGCAGAGCTATGGATTTAGGATAGACGATGTCGTCGTGCAGCGTGAGTTTCAAGATCGAAGATTCGCTCGTGAGATGGAACACGCCCATCGTGATGCTGTTTGAGGTTCCACAATGCTTTCTGGAAATCTTCCACCTGTGGCTTATTTATTTATTTCTTTTTTTAAAACTTCCTCATCACGCCCTTCCCCCTTTCTTCTCCATGGCCAGGTTGTGACGTTTCTGTTCTTCCAATTCCGCCTTGTTTTTCTTCGAGTCGATGACGGTTTTCGCGATGGCGGCGCTACCCCCGGCCAAACTTCCAACGGCCCCCCAATGCTGCCAGGATGGCCGGAATGCTGAATATGAAACCTCCGATCTTTTGCTGTTTCCGCGAACGCTGCAACCGTCTCAATTGTGGAGTGCTGAGCAGCAATTTCATTCCGTGTCCTTTGGACAGGCAAGAACGTTTCTTCTCGCGTTGTTTCTTGGTGAGTAAGCCATCCAGGGTACCTAGATTTTTTAGATTCGAATATGGTATCTGGTACACGACACCCTTGGGCTTCATGTTTTTTTTTGTGTTTTTTTCCACGGTATGTTATTTATATATATATGTTCTGAGATTTTTTTTTGTTTCCCTCTCTCGTGTAATTTTTTTTTTCAAGGTATGTTATTTTATATACTCCGCGCAGCCCGTTACAGAAATTCTGTTACGTGCTTTGTTTTCTTACCAAGAAGTTCCTTTGTCCCCTTGTACACGAGTTTTTAGGCACTTGCCTTAGAAGTGAGTTGTTGTAATGTTCTCTGCCCCTCTTCTCTTGTGAAAGGCTATGCTGTTGTTTTAGGCACTTGCCTTAGAAGTGAGTTGTTGTAATGTTCTCTTCCCCTCTTCTCTTGTTAAAGGCTATGCTGTTGTTTTAGACACTTGTCTTAGGGTGAGTTGTTGTATTTTATTGCCCGAAATATAGCTCGATGGCCCCCAAACAGATTTTTCCTAAGTCTTACCGTTCCCAAGATAACCCCACTTCCGGTCGCCATTTTCGATTTCCGAACATAGGTTCTATTCATACTTTTTCTCACGTATAGGTGTACGTGATTAATCCGCAAACAGATTTTTCCTAAGTCTTACCGTTTCCAAGATAACCCCACTTCCGGTCGCTATTTTGGATTTCCGAACATAGGTTCTATTCATACTTTTTCTCACGTATAGGTGTACGTGATGAATCCGCAAACAGATTTTTCCTAAGTCTTACCGTTTCCAAGATAACCCCACTTCCGGTCGCTATTTTCGATTTCCGAACATAGGTTCTATTCATACTTTTTCTCACGTATAGGTGTACATGATGAATCCGCAAACAGATTTTTTCTAAGTCTTACCGTTTCCAAGATAACCCCACTTCCGGTCGCCAATTTCGATTTCCGAACATAGGTTCTATTCATACTTTTTCTCACGTATAGGTGTACATGATGAATCAGCAAACGGACTTTTTGCTAAGTCATGAATTGGAGGATTCTATGACAACCTATATTAATTCTCGCAAGCGAACAGAAAACACAAAAAATAACAAAAAAAACAAAACAATACTGTGGTCACTACAACAAATAGTCTTCTTCAACCCCTATCCAACAAACCAAAAATCATCATCCTAACTAGAACCATGTAACTATCTACCATCTGTTAGATGTTTTTGTGAACTAAGTGGTGCTTTGTTTGTGTGTACAATGCTTTTTGCACTTGGTTATCATCACCTAACATGTTATTAATTGTTTTTTTAAATTAATTACAACTGAAAACTAATAATTAATATTATCTAAAGTTACTAATTAATATTATACAAGAAATTGATATAATTTTTTTTGTTCTTGTTGCTAGTGTTGGGTAATTATAGTTGTTGCAAAAATATAGCTCTCGCGTATGACTCGTTTGTCACTGCCAATTCTATGTTGTCTATGCGCTTACGAGATACAGGAAAGTATATCGGTGGGGAGGGTGTGTGTAGATAATTGGCTCCAATACTAATACCGATCTCGATGTACGTCATGATGCTGACAGAAAGTTAGAGCACGCAGCTTTCGGGAGACTCGTCAGCAGAGACGCCTCGCTGGGTGAACGGGTCGCCGCATTAGGTACGACCATCGCCATGAACACAAAACAAAAAATTGGGGTGTGGGTCTATAAATAACAACCTACCCGAACTGCTCTGTAAAAAATGATCAAGGTATGATCACCAAATCCTCGGACGGCATCCCAGGGAATCACAAGCAGACAGGTATTATCGCTACGTTCAAACCAAACAATGAGTTCATGGAGCAAATTATCTACACACACCCTCCCCACCGATATACTTTCCTGTATCTCGTAATCGCATAGACAACATAGAATTGGCAGTGACAAACGAGTCATACGCGAGAGCTATATTTTTTGCAACAACTATAATTACCCAACACTAGCAACAAGAACAAAAAAAATATATATCAATTACTTGTATAATATTAATTAGTAACTTTAGATAATATTAATTATTAGTTTTCAGTTGTAATTAATTTTAAAAAAAACAATTAATAACATGTTAGGTGATGATAACCAAGTGCAAAAAGCATTGTACACACAAACAAAGCACCACTTAGTTCACAAAACATCTAACAGATGGTAGATAGTTACATGGTTCTAGTTAGGATGATGATTTTTGGTTTGTTGGATAGGGGTTGAAGAAGACTATTTGTTGTAGTGACCACAGTATTGTTTTTTTTTGTTTTTTTTTTGTGTTTTCTGTTCTCTTGCGAGAATTAATATAGGTTGTCATAGAATCCTCCAATTCATGACTTAGCAAAAAATCTGTTTGCTGATTCATCATGTTCACCTATACGTGAGAAAAAGTATATGAATAGAACCTATGTTCGGAAATCGAAATTGTGCGACCGGAAGTGGGGTTATCTTGGAAACGGTAAGACTTAGGAAAAAATCTGTTTTGCGGATTCATCACGTACACCTATACGTGAGAAAAAGTATGAATAGAACCTATGTTTCGGAAATCCAAAATGGCGACCGGAAGTGAGGTTATCTTGGAAACGGTAAGACTTAGAAAAAATCTGTTTGCGATGATTTATCACGTACACCTATACGTGAGTAAAATATGAATAGAACCTATGCTCGGAAAATCCAAAATGGCGACCGGAAGTGGGGACATCTTGGAAACGGTAAGACTTAGAAAAAATCTGTTTGCGGATTCATCATGTACACCTATACGTGAGAAAAAAGTATGAATAGAACCTATGTTTCGGAAATCGAAAATGAGTGACCGGAAGTGGGGTTATTCTTGGAAACGGTAAGAGACTTAGGAAAAAATCTGTTTGCGGATTAATCACGTACACCTATACGTGAGAAAAAGTATGAATAGAACCTATGTTCGGAAATCGAAAATGGCGACCGGAAAGTGGGGTTATCTTGGGAAACGGTAAGACTTAGGAAAAATCTGTTTGGGAGCCACCGAGAGCTATATTTCGGGCAATAAAATACAACAACTCACCCCTAAGAACAAGTGTCTAAAAACAACAGCATAGCCTTTAACAAGAAGAAGAGGGGAAGAGAACATTACAACAACTCACTTCTAAGGCAAGTGCCTAAAACAACAGCATAGCCTTTTCACAAAGAGAAGAGGGGCAGAGAACATTACAACAACTCACTTCTAAGGCAAGTGCCTAAAAAACTCGTGTACAAGGGGACAAAGGAGAACTTCTTGGTAAGAAAACAAAGCACGTAACAGAATTTCTGTAACGGCTGCGCGGAGTATATAAAAATAACATACCTTGAAAAAAAAATTACACGAGAGAGGGAAACAAAAAAAAATCTCAGAACATATATATATAAATAACATACCGTGGAAAAAAAAAACACAAAAAAAAACATGAAGCCCAAGGGTGTCGTGTACCAGATACCATATTCGAATCTAAAAAATCTAGGTACCCCTGGATGGCTTACTCACACCAAGAAACAACGCGAGAAGAAACGTTCTTGCCTGTCCAAAGGACACGGAATGAAATTGCTGCTCAGCACTCCACAATTGAGACGGTTGCAGCGTTCGCGGAAAACAGCA